>NW_027097304.1:0-26859 GCF_019320115.1 Miscanthus floridulus
ACGCCCCTCCCCTCCTCTCTTGGCGTCCCCTCCCCTCGCCGGCGTCCCTCCCCTCCTCTCCCGGCGTCCCCTCCCCTCGCAGGCGTCCCCTCCTCTCCCGGTGCCCCTCCCCTCGCCGGCGCCCCCTCCCTCTCTCCTGGTGGCGCCGCCCCCTCCCCCTCTCCCGGCCCACCGCCCCCGGATCGGCCCTCACTCTCCTGGATCCGGCCCCTCCCTTCTACTCGCCTCGCACGGACTCGTGGAAAGGGATGGAGGTACACGGCCGCGCTCACAAGGCGGCGTCGCCCCTCGCCGGGTCCCACTCGCCAGCCCTCCTGCGCGCTGCAGCGACGGCGTCCCTCTCCTTCGCCGCCGCTTCCACGACGCCCCGCGGCCGGCTCGGGCTGGGGTTGAGCACGGCGTCGGCGGGGAGCGGGAGGGCGGCCAGGGCTCGCGCTGTCTCGCGGCGTAAAATCGTCACCTCCTCGGTTGGTGCCCCTGCATACTTGGTCTGATTGGGGTACTTGCATTAACTGAGGCGTGGATGGTGGGCGGGTGGCTGGGCCGCAGCGGTGCTGGTGGTGCGGGCGTGGTGTCGGACGTGCCTTTTTTTATTTTTTTTTGAAAAAAAGTTTGCTGAGTGTTTTTTTGGGCACTCGGCAACGTCTTTGCCAAGTGCCGACAAAAAAAAAACACTCGGCAAAGTAGCATTTGCCGTAAAAGGGTTTTGCCGAGTGTAACACTCGGCAAACCCTTTGCTGAGTGTTTTTAGGGCTTCGCCGAGTGCCCCTGGCACTCGGCAAAACTCCTGTATCCGGTAGTGTATGACTCATCAGAAAGGAAATACTGTAATGCGAAACCAGATTCAGTCGGTGTAGAAAATGATTTTTACCACACACACTCTTTGACTAACGAAGGCAGACATGTCTAGCGGCCGTCTCCGTAAATGGTCAGGGGGCCTGTAATAAAATATTGACCCATAAAAATCTTCGATTGAAAGAAACGGTCACCCTAATATGTTTGTCTCGCATAAATCAATTTTCAGAGATAGACATCTTAATATGCACGTGTCTAAAAAATCACTATTAACATAGGCGACCGTTCTAAGTGCTCGTTTCTAAAAATTATATTTCAAAGACGGGAGTCTTAATATGCTCGTCTCTATAAATGGTTGTATCCAAGAATAGTTCATAACTTTTCCATATGAACTCGGATGAAGACAACCTTCGTATCAAAATTGTAACTCTTGACGTGATCTACAACTTTTGTAGTTATTTTTTTATTTTAAAACAATTTAGAGTACTAAAATATTGGTTTGAGTTCATGAAATTTGGAAATTTTCAAACAACCTTGGATATTGGCGTGGTCTATTCCAAAGTTGTAGTTCTCAATACAATCTACAACTTTGTAGATTGAAAAAGTTTTTGAGTCATTTAGAGTTGTTTAGAGTTTCAGTTATGTATACGTTTATTTACTTATAACGCGAGAAGGGTGAGAATGAGACGACGGACAGAGGGATGAACGAGAAGTGACGAGAGACAAAAAAAAAAAGAAATTTTACTCTTAATATTAGTATAGATTCAGGCCAGTAGCTACCTAGTTTTGCCAGGCAAAATGAGTAAGAATTTCTAATAGTAACAACGAACTTCAAGGTCAGAGCTAAGAGAAGCCACAAATACGTTTACTAATTATTTTTAGATGGAGCTGGAGCCATTTCTTTTACCACTACAGTAGTCTAGGGTGTGTTTGGGAGTTGGAGCCATTTCTTTTACCACGAACTCTGCTCAACAAACTCCACCGTGGAGCAGCTTAAAAAAAACCTGGAGTTTGTGGAGCATCCCTTTAGGTACTCTCATAACTCAACCTTTTTTCCTCGAACTGAGTGCGTAGAACTAAACCTATTTGGCTAAAAAACGTGGAGTAGAGCGGTCTCAAACACCCCTATATTGGCCAACAGTGCACTACAGTACAATCTGGAGCCAGGAGCACCTCCAAATAAACGGGGTCAAAACTAGCCAAGAATACGTACGATGAGGCGATCGAGGTCATCGGCTGACTTGAAATATATGCGGCCCGCCATAACACGGATCCACAAGCAAAAGGCCAATTAGTATCGTCGGAACACCACCGCTCTTGAGCGACGAGGCGCTGGACCGGCGGTAGTGCGAGCCGATGACGGCCCTCCTAAGCTAAAGCAACCTGTTTCAATCTTCAATGGGCACTGGCGACTCGCAACTAGTGTGATATGATCTGACACTCCGCTCCTGCCCTGTCCAGGGATCATCGTCATCGTTCTTGCTACGTGTACTTGCATTGGTGACTACTGACTATCGTATGTAGCAGCCACAGCAGGAACGTTAGACTTCCTGTTTGACTATGCATGGCAAACGATATCTCTAGGAGCTGGTACGGTAATGGCGTCATGGCATGCGTGATGCGTGATGCCTCCTCTCCTCTCTTTTCTCTCTCTTTTTCACCATTTTTAATTTCTGTCAGTGTCTTTCTTGTTTATTATATTATATTTATTTATATATCGTGTCTTCTCTCTAGAATTTTCTTCACCAGGTTTATCATAAAAGACATTATAGTATGTAGTGGTAGAAACGTGTGCGTTCATGTATAAAACTTTCTCTATTAAACTTATTATTAGTTGATCGAAAAAAAAACGGTGTTCAACGAGACGAGTTGTTCTCAAACTTATTTTGAACAAAGACGCTACAATCTCAGGAGACATAAATCATTACAACTAATAGAAATTAGTTATTCTCGTCCTCTCTATTTTGTTCATTTTGTAATATAATATATGCACATGGATACTACATCTATAATCTCTATTCAATCAGTGATAAACTATCAACTAATATTCATAGTTTGTCTCTCCTGCAGGACACCTTCATGTATCTTAAATAATTAGCACTAAGTTAAAACCTTAGCTTATTAAGATATGGTGACTCTTGTTGCAGCCCATGTCTCTTGACGTCATAAATCTAGATTTGAATATTTGAAACTAGATCTTATTAGCTGCTACAAAATTGTTATCCACAAGTTAAATTCAAACTCTTGGGCTTATTTTACCCTTTATTTTAAATTACTTTTTGCATTTCATTAATATTAAGGATTTTAGGCTATCGTGCTCTTAATTACTATGAAGTGCGCAATTTAGAAGTGCATATAGGCGTAATTTAGGTTATTTAAATATTTTTATTTAGCAAGCGTTTGTAATTTAGGTGTAAATTTAAGGGATGTTTTAGTTTATTTTTAAAATAGCAAAAGTGGTAATTTATAAGTGGTTATTACTTATATTATTTATCATACTGGCATGGTGGTTAATTTAAGTGCAAATTTATGGGTTACTAAAGAGGATGTTTCACAATGGGTAATTCTGATGCAGATTAAGGGGTTACTTTATTTTGTTTTCATAATGACATATATGGATAATTTGAGAAAAAGTAGAATAGATCCAAATGGATATTCTTATTAATGGTGAATACAGCATACAAATTGATGGCCAGCTCGTTCTAATTTTTGTGAGAGTTTCTAGAATTTTTTCTAACATGTTTTGTGAGGACCAACATGGTCCAATTAGCAATAGTCCACAAATATATGATCTATAAATAATATTAAAAATCGAAGGGATTCTTCTAGCCATCTTTTTTTACTTCCTACAATATATGCCTTCACATCATTCCTTATTCCGTATGTGACCTGGACTCACAACTCGTGCTCATACGAGTTAGAACGGTTCGTGCGTCTAGCAATGGCACGGGGTTCTGATTTCAATACATACATATATTGGAATAGATGACGCAACCATTATATAAATTTTCGAGCTACAAGTTGTTCAAGTGACCATATGATAAAATGTATGTCCTGTTGCAACATACAAATACATTTGCTAGGGATAGTAAGGTAAGATGGAAAGTTGTGGGACAATTAGGAATTGTGCGTAGGGGTTAGCATTGCGCCGGGTTCTTAAGTGTAATAATATATACTGAGCTAGTAAAATTCTACAAAAAAAATTACATATATAATTACGTGCTGATGACGGACAAGAGCCAAATACATAACAAGATGGCCACCCATGTGAGCCCTTTGAAGGGTAATTCTGAACATCAACATGTATTAATTTTCTCGATTCGTATTTGCAATAGTAACAAGACTCGATTAATAAATAGCTAAACAAACGACTGAAAGCTCCAAGGTTGACATTGACACATCAAGCCCACCATTCACAGATCGAAGATGTTATTACTTATTAGCTAGTTACTCCTACATACAACTGCCTATATATATATATATACTACTATACTAGCTAGTGTACTGTGCAGGGTAAGTACTTTCCCATGGATCGTCAGTACGTAATAATCATGTGTCGTCTGCATCATCTATCGGCCCGTCAACATCTGCCGCCATACGTCATGGAAGAAGAATTGGTCCTAGGGTTGACACTTCTCGATCTCCTCCTGCTGTCCGTCCTGCATGCATATGCTCCCTGGCTGGCTGCCTCACCACGTACTCGATCTTGACGCACAGGTTTTCCAATTTCCACTGACGACCTCTCTCCGATTCGCTTCTCTGCTGTCCGTCCGATCGATCCATTCGCGCGCGACTTTGACCACATGCTGCACCTGCTAACAATCAACAATGGTGAGTTGTTGGCAGGTGTCAGCATCCACGGGCGGGCGTGTACGTCTTCCTTCTCAGTTCTCAGTTAGCGGCGGCGGGCACGCACGAGCGGCGTGTGCTAACCAGCCGGCACTACGTAGAAAACGATTTATAGCAACGGTTCAATTTTTTTTAGGGGCGGCTGGTGATGGAGCCGCTCCTACAGTGGCGTGCTCGGGTGCCTAGACACCAGCCGCCCCTACAAATAGAATAGCAGGGGCGGCTGGTGATACGAGCCGCCCCTACAAATGGAGTATGATTTTTAGGGGCGGCTCAATCACCAGCCGCCTCTAGAAATGGTATTTATAGAGGCGGCTGGCGATTGAGCCGCCCCTAAAAATGGCCCGTATTATAGCTTCTATTTGTAGGGGTGGCTCAATCACCAGCCGCCCCTACAAATGACCCCCATATAAAACTGAAGCAGCATCTTCTTTCTCCTCGGGTCATTCACTCCAACCCGTGAAAAAAAGTTGGGGAGGGCTTGGGCACCTCCCAAAAATTGCTCTACTAAGGGGGGAAGGTTTTGATCTCAAATCCTTTGGTGGAGAGGTTGTAGAAGGTAAGAAAATGCTATTCCACACTTTTTTTTGAAGTTTTAATGGTTGATTAGTGAATAATTAGAGTTTTATTTTTCTCTCTCTTCTATGGTGCTTGAGCTATTTATGAGCAAATTAGACCCAACTTTTAAATGTACTAGGGTAAATTAGGGAGGGGAACAAGATCATACCCTTATTTGGTCCATGTTTCTTGATTTTAGTGAACCATTAGTTAGTTTTATGGATGTTTCATGTGCATGTGATCTAGATCTAGGGTTTGGTTTTTTTATTAATTTCGTTTTTGTAAATTTATGTTTGATAAAATTGGACTAGGGTTTGTACGAAAGATATTGTGTAAAGTATAATTATTGCTAATTGTTATCTTTGAAATTGTTTATTGTAATCAATAAATATGTATTTTAATTATTTATGGATAAATGGGCCATTAATTAATTTTCCTCTACCATGGTGTGTTTGTATGCTTCATGTAATTATATTAGATTTATATTCATATATATCTGAGGTATATACAATTATTCTCAAATAATTATTACTTTGATTAATTTTTATATATATCTGAATAAGTAGTCCTTTAATGTTTATTTTGTTGTTGTTGTAAAAGATGGAGTACAGGAACTCTTGGATGTATAGTTCGTTAAGGTTCAAGGCAGGTTTCCGTGAAGAGGTGGATAAATTTATTGAAGCCGCAACGAAGCATGCAACGACATTGAAAGAGAATAAGGATACAATTATTTGCCCCTGTAAAGATTGCAAGAACCGTATGGCATGGACAGATGTGACTATCATCAGATCACATTTGATTATACGAGGATTTATTAAGGACTACACAGTGTGGATTCATCATGATGAAACGGTTATTGTTAACGACGAGGATGAGGAGGAATACGACGATGAAACCATAGAATCCCTGTCCCAATATTCAGCCGAGCTTGATGCACAAATGGATTTCAAGTTTGGTAATGAACAAGGTGGTGATGCTGGTGATTGGGATGGTAACGACGAAGGTGGTGCCAATAATGATGGTGGAGCACGTGTCGGAGTTGAAGATGATTTAGATGACATGATTCGAACCCTTGGACCAGAGATTTTACTAAATAGCCCCAAAGGACTAGAAAATTTGGAAAGAGTGACAAAAGCATCGAAGGAGACTGTATATGGTGTTGAAAAGGGTTGTCCGATACATTGGACATTGCTACGTTTCGTGCTTGAGCTGCTCATCCTGAAGGCTAAGTACGGCTGGTCAGACTGTAGTTTCAATGATCTATTGCATCTCCTGTCATGGGTGCTGCCACAACCAAACTCAGTTCCCGCCAACACATACCAAGCGAAGAAGATCATAAGTCCATTGACAATGGGGGTTGAAAAAATACATGCATGCCCCAACCACTGTATACTTTTTCGTGGTGAAACGTTCAAGTCATTGGATAAATGTCCCCGGTGTGGGGCCAGCCGGTACAAGAACAATGACCTTTACGGTGGGGACGAACCATCCACGGGGAAAAAGAGGAATAAGAAGGGTACAAAAAAGGTGGTACAAGAATCTCAGCCCCCAGAGGACACTCCATTAGGCAACGATGCAAGGCAGAGAAGAATTCCTGCCCTGGTAATGTGGTACCTGCCAGTGACCGACCGCTTGAGACGTATGTTCCTAAACCCTAAAAAAGCCGCACTCATGACATGGTGGGATGATGAGCGCAAGGTGGATGATGATAAGATTGCACACCCGGCTGATTGTAGTTAGTGGCAAAGGTTTGATGAGAAGCACAAAGAATTCAGTGATGACCCAAGGAATGTATGGTTTGGCCTGAGCACCGATGGAATAAATCCCTTCAATGAGAGGATGAGCAACCACAACACATGGCCAGTGATCTTGACCATGTACAACATCCCAACATGGTTGTGTCAGAAGAGAAAGTACCTTCTCACTATTCTTATTTCTGGCCCTAAACAACTAGGCATTGATATAGACGTGTTCCTCGAGCCCTTGATGCAAGAAATGGAGAGACTATGGAGGCATGGGGAGCAGATGTACGATGCGTTCCGAAAGGAGGACTTCATATATAGAGCAATAATATTTGTTACTACCAATGATTACCCCGCGTTGTTTGCTTTGTCTAGACAGATCAAAGGGAAGACGGGATGCTTGGTTTGCTTGGATGGTACTACATGGGTGTACCTGGATGCATCCAAGAAGATAGTTTACCTAAGGAACCGACGCTTCTTAAAGACAAGTCACAAGTACCGCAGCAAATTGTTCTTTAGATTTTATGACAATGCCCTAGAGATTGAACCCTCTCTGGAGAGACGTCATAACGGAGAACATGTGTACAGAATGGTGAAAAATATACGCGTCGTCTATGGAAAGAAGAATCTAGATGGGACGAACAGAGATAGAAGCACACCTCCTATCGAAGGCGTACCTTTCAAGAAATAATCGATCTTCTTTCAGTATCTGCCTTATTGGCCAGACTTGGAGGTCCCCCATGCCATTGATGCTATGCACATACAGAAGAATGTCTTTGAGAGTCTCATTGCTACCTTGATGGACACAGGCAAGTCAAAGGATGGTCTGAAAGCACGGAAAGATATGGTGCAGCTAAGCATGATGCCACAGCTTCACCCGGTACCTGAGGCTAGTGGAAAATACACTCTGCCCGCGACGTGCTTCAACCTAACACCAGACAAGAAGAGAGCTATATGCACTTTCCTGAGGGGGATCAAAGTCCCGACTGGGTTTTCAGCAAATGTGAAGAAGCTAGTGTCGATGAAGGACTTGTCAATAACACACTGCAAGGCTCACGATTGCCATGTGATACTAACAGTGTTTCTACCTATTGCAATCAGGGCTATAAAGCCAGAGTTCTTGAAAATGGCCATCACCCACATGTGCTACTTCTTTTCGAAGATCTCACAGAAGACGATTGGCAAGGAAGAGCTGAGTGACCTACATGAATTTGTGGTGGAGACACAAAACCAACTAGAGATGTGTTTACCTCCTGCTTTTTTTATATAATGCCACATCTCATGATTCACATGGTTCATCAGATACAGGTGCTTGGCCCTTGCTACTTGCATGAAATATGGTCCTATGAGCAGTTCATGTCGGTTTTAATTCGATACGTGCATAATTGAGCATACCTAGAGGGCTCCATGATAGAGGGTTACAGTACTGAAGAAGTCGTCGAGTGCTGTCAAGAGTACCTAAAAGTACAGAAAGGGATTGGTAAACCCGATTCTCGTCATAAGGGTAGGCTGGCTAGGAAGGGCACCAGTGGTAGAAAAGTGTTCATCGACCATGATTACAAAGAGGTGAGTTGGGCGTATTATAGTGTCTTGCAGAGTACACAACTGATACAACCGTATATTGATGAACACTTGGCTATCATTATGGCGGAGAGAAATGGCTGTTCGGATGATTGGGTCATGAAACAGCACAAGCAACGACTAACTATATGGTTGAAGGACCAAAACATACCGCCTGGAGAAACCATAGACTCTATTATCATCATTAGGTTGGCGGAGGGGCCATCAAGACAAGTTACATCTTGGAATACTTATGATATTAATGGGTACACGTACTATACCCACGCAAAGGATAGTAAATATGTGAACCAAAACAGCGGCGTTCGAATAGAGGCTCTCGATGGATTAGGGTGAAAGATCCAATACTTTGGCATCATTGAAGAGATATAGGAACTTGACTATAGAAGGGATATAACGGTGGCCCAGTTTCGATGCCGCTGGATCAAACAACACCAACTGAATGAGATCGGATTGAGAGTCTTGGACCTCGAGAATCTAAGCTACTAAGATGACCCTTGGGTGCTCGCTTCACGTGTCGCACAAGTTTTCTATATGTCTGACCCACAAAGTAACCTCCCCCCGAAGAAGAAGACAAAGCACGTGGTTGCCTCTGGGAAACAACACATTATTGGAGTTGATGGCGTGGACGATGTTGAAGCTTACAATAACTATGATGAGATGCCGTTATTCACAGACTTTCCTAAGAAGATCAGTGTTGTGGAAAAGAACATCCCCAAAGATATAATGCCATGGGAACGAAAAGGTGTCAATGGGAAAGTCGTTACAGCAGGCTAGCTAGTTGTGTGTGTTTGTAAGGCTTCATTTATACATGCGTGTGAGACTATATATTTGTGTACGTGTGTAAGACTACATATTTTTGTATGTGTCAAACTTGCTCAAATGAGACACTAAATGACCTCAGATGAAAAAACTCTGAATAACAAGGTTGTTCATCTCATCAAGATCTACAATCCTTACATAGCTTATTTTCCCATTTGAGAAAGTTTTATTAAACACTAGTCACAAATTCTTGAATCTCATATAGACTTTCTGAAACTATGTCACACACTTGTGAAATTTGATCTACATTTTGTTCAAACTTTCTCAAATGAAAAAATGGACTATATAAGGATTGTAGATCTTGATGAGATGAACAAACTTGGTATTCAAAACTTTTCAATTTGAGATAACCTAGGGTTCCGAAAACTAGTTTGTAGGCGTCGAAATTTAAAAATCACAAATTTAAACCATCCAAACTTTCTCAAATGGAAAGTTGACCAAAACAACAATTGTATATCTTGCTGAGATGATCAAACTTGGTATTCAAAACTTTTCAATTTGAAGTTATTTAGAGTTTATAATACTAGAGTCAAAGTGTTGTTTTTTCATTTGACCAAATTTGACTTGGTCAAACTTGCTCAAATGAGACACTAAATGACCTCAGATGAAAAAACTCTGAATAACAAGGTTGTTCATCTCATCAAGATCTACAATCCTTATATAGCTTATGTTCCCATTTGAGAAAGTTTTATCAAACACTAGTCACAAATTCTTGAATCTCATATAGACTTTCTGAAACTATGTCACACACTTGTGAAATTTGATCTACATTTTGTTCAAACTTTCTCAAATGAAAAATGGACTATATAAGGATTGTAGATCTTGATGAGATGAACAAATTTGGTATTCAAAACTTTTCAATTTGAGATAACCTAGGGTTCCGAAAACTAGTTTGTAGGCGTCGAAATTTAAAAATCACAAATTTGAACCGTCCAAACTTTCTCAAATGGAAAGTTGACCAAAACAACAATTGTAGATCTTGCTGAGATGATCAAACTTGGTATTTAAAACTTTTCAATTTGAAGTTATTTAGAGTTCATAATACTAGAGTCAAAGTGTTGTTTTTTCATTTGACCAAATTTGACTTGGTCAAACTTGCTCAAATGAGACACTAAATGACCTCAGATGAAAAAACTCTGAATAACAAGGTTGTTCATCTCATCAAGATCTACAATCCTTACATAGATTATTTTCCCATTTGAGAAAGTTTTATCAAACACTAGTCACAAATTCTTGAATCTCATATAGACTTTCTGAAACTATGTCACACACTTGTGAAATTTGATCTACATTTTGTTCAAACTTTCTCAAATGAAAAATGGACTATATAAGGATTGTAGATCTTGATGAGATGAACAAACTTGGTATTCAAAACTTTTCAATTTGAGATAACCTAGGGTTCCGAAAACTAGTTTGTAGGCGTCGAAATTTAAAAATCACAAATTTGAACCGTCCAAACTTTCTCAAATGGAAAGTTGACCAAAACAACAATTGTAGATCTTGCTGAGATGATCAAACTTGGTATTCAAAACTTTTCAATTTGAAGTTATTTAGAGTTCATAATACTAGAGTCAAAGTGTTGTTTTTTCATTTGACCAAATTTGACTTGGTCAAACTTGCTCAAATGAGACACTAAATGACCTCAGATGAAAAAACTCTGAATAACAAGATTGTTCATCTCATCAAGATATACAATCCTTACATAGATTATTTTCCCATTTGAGAAAGTTTTATCAAACACTAGTCACAAATTCTTTAATCTCATATAGACTTTCTGAAACTGTCACACACTTGTGAAATTTGATCTACATTTTGTTCAAACTTTCTCAAATGAAAAAATGGACTATATAAGGATTGTATATCTTGATGATATGAACAAACTTGGTATTCAAAACTTTTCAATTTGAGATAACCTAGGGTTCCGAAAACTAGTTTGTAGGCGTCGAAATTTAAAAATCACAAATTTAAACCGTCCAAACTTTCTCAAATGGAAAGTTGACCAAAACAACAATTGTAGATCTTGCTGAGATGATCAAACTTGGTATTCAAAACTTTTCAATTTGAAGTTATTTAGAGTTCATAATACTAGAGTCAAAGTGTTGTTTTTTCATTTGACCAAATTTGACTTGGTCAAACTTGCTCAAATGAGACACTAAATGACCTCAGATGAAAAAACTCTGAATAACAAGGTTGTTCATCTCATCAAGATCTACAATCCTTACATAGCTTATTTTCCCATTTGAGAAAGTTTTATTAAACACTAGTCACAAATTCTTGAATCTCATATAGACTTTCTGAAACTATGTCACACACTTGTGAAATTTGATCTACATTTTGTTCAAACTTTCTCAAATGAAAAAATGGACTATATAAGGATTGTAGATCTTGATGAGATGAACAAACTTGGTATTCAAAACTTTTCAATTTGAGATAACCTAGGGTTCCGAAAACTAGTTTGTAGGCGTCGAAATTTAAAAATCACAAATTTAAACCATCCAAACTTTCTCAAATGGAAAGTTGACCAAAACAACAATTGTATATCTTGCTGAGATGATCAAACTTGGTATTCAAAACTTTTCAATTTGAAGTTATTTAGAGTTTATAATACTAGAGTCAAAGTGTTGTTTTTTCATTTGACCAAATTTGACTTGGTCAAACTTGCTCAAATGAGACACTAAATGACCTCAGATGAAAAAACTCTGAATAACAAGGTTGTTCATCTCATCAAGATCTACAATCCTTATATAGCTTATGTTCCCATTTGAGAAAGTTTTATCAAACACTAGTCACAAATTCTTGAATCTCATATAGACTTTCTGAAACTATGTCACACACTTGTGAAATTTGATCTACATTTTGTTCAAACTTTCTCAAATGAAAAATGGACTATATAAGGATTGTAGATCTTGATGAGATGAACAAATTTGGTATTCAAAACTTTTCAATTTGAGATAACCTAGGGTTCCGAAAACTAGTTTGTAGGCGTCGAAATTTAAAAATCACAAATTTGAACCGTCCAAACTTTCTCAAATGGAAAGTTGACCAAAACAACAATTGTAGATCTTGCTGAGATGATCAAACTTGGTATTTAAAACTTTTCAATTTGAAGTTATTTAGAGTTCATAATACTAGAGTCAAAGTGTTGTTTTTTCATTTGACCAAATTTGACTTGGTCAAACTTGCTCAAATGAGACACTAAATGACCTCAGATGAAAAAACTCTGAATAACAAGGTTGTTCATCTCATCAAGATCTACAATCCTTACATAGATTATTTTCCCATTTGAGAAAGTTTTATCAAACACTAGTCACAAATTCTTGAATCTCATATAGACTTTCTGAAACTATGTCACACACTTGTGAAATTTGATCTACATTTTGTTCAAACTTTCTCAAATGAAAAATGGACTATATAAGGATTGTAGATCTTGATGAGATGAACAAACTTGGTATTCAAAACTTTTCAATTTGAGATAACCTAGGGTTCCGAAAACTAGTTTGTAGGCGTCGAAATTTAAAAATCACAAATTTGAACCGTCCAAACTTTCTCAAATGGAAAGTTGACCAAAACAACAATTGTAGATCTTGCTGAGATGATCAAACTTGGTATTCAAAACTTTTCAATTTGAAGTTATTTAGAGTTCATAATACTAGAGTCAAAGTGTTGTTTTTTCATTTGACCAAATTTGACTTGGTCAAACTTGCTCAAATGAGACACTAAATGACCTCAGATGAAAAAACTCTGAATAACAAGATTGTTCATCTCATCAAGATATACAATCCTTACATAGATTATTTTCCCATTTGAGAAAGTTTTATCAAACACTAGTCACAAATTCTTTAATCTCATATAGACTTTCTGAAACTGTCACACACTTGTGAAATTTGATCTACATTTTGTTCAAACTTTCTCAAATGAAAAAATGGACTATATAAGGATTGTATATCTTGATGATATGAACAAACTTGGTATTCAAAACTTTTCAATTTGAGATAACCTAGGGTTCCGAAAACTAGTTTGTAGGCGTCGAAATTTAAAAATCACAAATTTAAACCGTCCAAACTTTCTCAAATGGAAAGTTGACCAAAACAACAATTGTAGATCTTGCTGAGATGATCAAACTTGGTATTCAAAACTTTTCAATTTGAAGTTATTTAGAGTTCATAATACTAGAGTCAAAGTGTTGTTTTTTCATTTGACCAAATTTGACTTGGTCAAACTTGCTCAAATGAGACACTAAATGACCTCAGATGAAAAAACTCTGAATAACAAGGTTGTTCATCTCATCAAGATCTACAATCCTTACATAGCTTATTTTCCCATTTGATAAAGTTTTATCAAACACTAGTCACAAATTCTTGAATCTCATATAGACTTTCTGAAACTATGTCACACACTTATGAAATTTGATCTACATTTTATTCAAACTTTCTCAAATGAAAAAATGGACTATATAAGGATTGTAGATCTTGATGAGATGAACAAACTTGGTATTCAAAACTTTTTAATTTGAGATAACCTAGGGTTCCGAAATCTAGTTTGTAAGCGTCGAAATTTAAAAATCACAAATTTGAACCATCCAAACTTTCTCAAATGGAAAGTTGACCAAAACAATAATTGTAGATCTTGCTGAGATGATCAAACTTGGTATTCAAAACTTTTCAATTTGAAGTTATTTAGAGTTCATAATACTAGAGTCAAAATGTTGTTTTTTCATTTGACCAAATTTGACTTGGTCAAACTTGCTCAAATGAGACACTAAATGACCTCAGATGAAAAAACTCTGAATAACAAGGTTGTTCATCTCATCAAGATCTACAATACTTATATAGTCCATTTTTTTATTTGAGAAAGTTTGAACAAAATGTAGAATTTATAATTGTGTTTTTATGATATAAAAAATATAGAATTTATAATTTAAAAAAATATTTGTAGGGGCGGTTGGATCAGGAACCGCCCCTAAAAATGTATTTGTAGGGGCGGCTGGATCAGGAACCGCCCCTACAAATGATACCTAGTATAAATTGGAGGGTAGCGCACGGGAGTCATCGTCTAGGCGCTGTCTTCTTCCTCCGACGCCGTCAGGCTGCCTAGGGTTTCCACCGCTGCCCACGCTGCCGGCCCTGCCGCCGGTCCCGCGCCCGCCCACACCAGCCCTCGGCGCTCGGCGTCCCACCCCCAGCCCCTAGCGCCCGCCCCCGCGCGCCGACGACGCAGGCTCCCAGCGCCCGCGCACGCTACTGGGGAGGATTCCAGCGTCGTCGAGCAACGGGACTCTAGCGCCCGACAAGACACCGACCACTAGTAGACGCTGCCGCCGCCCTCCTCGCTCCTCATCCAATCCACACCATTCCGATTGGATTGGATTTTGGTTTCAACTACCCTGCACCCCGCGTGCGCAAGCGCTAGCTCCTGCCGCCAACCGCAACCGGCCGACCGCCGCCCTCCCTGCGCCAGGAGGTCCCCAGGTCTAGGAGGTCCTTCACCGGCGACGAGCACCCACCAGGTATGCCTTGCCTGCTCACCCCCTTCTCCTCCCTGTATTCAGATCTGATCTAGCTGTAGTAATTTACAAGTGTATTGTATGCCTACTACTACTACTACTAACTTCGTTTTCCCCTTTTTGGTTGATCAATTGATTGACCCATAACCCACCAATTCCAGCAGACCAACCGCAAGGGCATGTGACAAGCTGCCGCCTGCCTTTGCCGCAGCCAATGTGCTCCAACATGTCGGATCAGCACCACCACCACGCAACCGGGTATTTCGATTCTCTTCTCTTCTCTTCTCTTGCGTTAAGTTTAATCAATCCTCAGCCTCCTCCTCTGGCTTGGCTCAGGTTGTAACCAATTCATCAGGTTAACAAATTTACTTTACTTTGCTTGCTTCCATTGTTTAACCTTCCTCCCCTCCGCAATCAGGTCTAGGTGTATCATTCATATTACTGGACCTCTTGCAGAATACTCTCCCCTACCTTAGCCTTTTATTTTTACCATCAACATGTTATGTTATTATGCATCATCTGTTTCTTAAGCACAAGTCCTTTTTTTTCCTAGAAAGCAGTGTTGCACAGCTTGAATCTAAGTCAATTATTCACTGGCACTCTATGTGTTGATAACACTGAATATGGATCTTTCTGTTTCTTTGCCTGTCAACAACTAGCAAAACCTGTACAGCTTTAGTTTTTGACAATCCGGTGTAAACTGTAAAGCGCATAGATATGTATATGGCTGGTGATTCTTGCTAGCTTTGCCTTGCGAGTCTGCTCAATAGCTTGTGTGTTAATCTAGTAGAACTGCTCGGTCATCAAGCTGTTAGATCTAGTTTGATGCAACTTCACTCAAGGCTATGGTGAAAATGATTCGTGAAAACCATGAAGCTGTATGATCTTGCATGATTTGTTCCTAGTAATTTTGCCTGCTAGATGTCATTCTGAAGTAGGCTGGCTTGTTCTTGATGTTGCCATACATCTGTTGAGCATTTCCTCCATTTTGTGCTAGTTGTTAACTCTTTATGCTGTACATCATGATTTAACCTGCACTCTTTCTGTTCTGGTAAAAGGGTTAAGGTTCCAAGGGGTTATTGTTGTGCTAGAAATTTTTGCCGCTGTGTATGCTAGATATGTATCTATTAAAGGTTTCTCTTCCGCAATACACAAAACTAAACCATGATATTATTAGGACATTTGCTACTGACATCTAGCTAGGAACTGTTTTTTTTTCAAAGAACTGCTTGTCGCTGTTATGGCAACATTGATTGTTTTATTGCTTGGGATGTTGCATGCCAACATTTTTAGTTACCTAAACTGCAGCTATCCACTATCTTAAAATGTCTGTTGTTCAATGAAAGTTGAATCTGCCCTTGTAACTATGAGCTAGCTGCTGCTATTGGCTCATTTCTGCTGGTGGTACCTAGTAGTTGATGGTCTGAATGATCATTTGGTGTTTAGGTCACCATTCAACAACCATGTTTTTCCTTTTTCTTCCACTAGCAACTCTATGAAAATATTTGGTGTTTAGGTCACCATTCAACAACCATGTTTCATGGGATCTGTTATACCAATATATCTCTTCTTGTTTAAGAAGTCTAAGATTTTCACTGATAATCTAGGTTTTCCTTTGCCACTGGTCTGTAGAAAGAGAGTTTGTTTCCTCTAAATTTTCAAGAGTAATCAATTCTTCTTGCTGGTGTGTTGTACAGTTCTGAGATTTTGTATAATTCGACCATGTGGCTGCTGCTACTTGCTACTCCTAAGTGGCTGCTGCTCTTACTCTACTGCTACCACTCCTCTATTTTTTTGCTTATATACTGCTGGTGTGTAGTGGCTGCTGTTGCTGCTACTACTACTACTACTCCTACCACTACTACTACTACTACTACTACTCCTCCTCCTACTCCTCTTACTACTCCTACTACTCCTCTTCTTACTACTCCTACTACTCCTCTTACTACTCGCTACTCCTAAGTGGCTGCTGCTCTTACTCTACTACTACCACTCCTTCTCTGTTTTTTTTGCTTATATACTGCTGGTGTGTAGTGGCTGCTGCTACTACTACTACTACTACTACTACTACTACTACTACTACTACTACTACTACTACTCCTCCTCCTCCTACTCCTCTTACTCCTCCTACTCCTCCTCCTCTTACTACTACCACTCCTTCTCTATTTTTTTGCTTATGCTGGTGTGTAGTGGCTGTTGCTACTACTACTACTTAACTACTACTACTCCTACCACTACTCCTACTAGTACTCCTCCTGCTCCTACTCCTCCTCCTCCTTCTACTCCTCCTCCTCTTACTACTCCTCCCTCTACTTGCTACTCCTACTGCTGCTCTTCTTTCATTGATGCTCCTACTACTACTCCTAAGTGGCTGCTTCTCTTACTCTACTACTACCACTCTACTACTACACTTACTCTACTCTACTACTTTCTACTTACTACTACTACTTGCTACTCCTAAGTGGCTGCTACTCTTACTCTACTACTACCACTCCTCTATTTTTTTGCTTATATACTGCTGGTGTGTAGTGGCTGCTGCTGCTGCTGCTACTGCTACTACTACTCCTACCACTACTCCTACTACTAATCCTCTTACTACTCGCTACTCCTAAGTGGCTGCTGCTCTTACTCTACTACTACCACTCTACTGCTACACTTACTCTACTCTACTACTTTCTACTTACTACTACTACTTGCTACTCCTAAGTGGCTGCTGCTCTTACTCTACTACTACCACTCCTTCTCTGTTTTTTGCTTATATACTGCTGGTGTGTAGTGGCTGCTGCTGCTGCTGCTGCTACTACTACTACTACTACTACTACTACTACTACTACTACTACTACTACTACTACTACTACTACTACTACTACTACTACTACTACTACTCCTCCTCTTACTCCTCCTACTCCTCCTCCTCTTACTACTACCACTCCTTCTCTATTTTTTTGCTTATGCTGGTGTGTAGTGGCTGTTGCTACTACTACTACTTAACTACTACTACTCCTACCACTACTCCTACTAGTACTCCTCCTGCTCCTACTCCTCCTCCTTCTACTCCTCCTCCTCTTACTACTCCTCCCTCTACTTGCTACTCCTACTGCTGCTCTTCTTTCATTGATGCTCCTACTACTACTCCTAAGTGGCTGCTTCTCTTACTCTACTACTACCACTCTACTGCTACACTTACTCTACTCTACTACTTTCTACTTACTACTACTACTTGCTACTCCTAAGTGGCTGCTGCTCTTACTCTACTACTACCACTCCTCTATTTTTTTGCTTATATACTGCTGGTGTGTAGTGGCTGCTGCTACTGCTACTACTACTCCTACCACTACTCCTACTACTAATCCTCTTACTACTCCTACTCCTCCTCTTACTACTCCTACTACTACTCCTCTTACTACTCCTACTACTCCTCTTACTACTTGCTACTCCTAAGTGGCTGCTGCTCTTACTCTACTACTACCACTCTACTGCTACACTTACTCTACTCTACTACTTTCTACTTACTACTACTACTTGCTACTTCTAGCTACTAACTGTTGGCTGCTATTGCTTTTTTTGCCAAATCTCCCAGGACTCGCCCAGGACTTGTTGTCCTGTATTTTTCCATCAGCTGCTGCACTATGTTTGTTAAGCAGCAGTTGCTTTTTTTTTTTGCCAAATCTCCCCTCTCCTCTCCTCTCCTTTGTTTTGCCGATGATGAAATTGTCCAAGTCCATACATTATATGGAATATGAGCTGATGATCAAGAACTTGTGAGGAACTTAGCATCATTAGCAGCCGCCCCTACATTACCTTCTCTTCTCTTCTCTGTTATGATGCCTTGATGCTCCAAGTTCAAGATCAGATGATGATTGACATGTTTCTGAGGCCTCTACCACTGCTACTTCTTGTTTTTTTATATTGTTGTTTTATACGACTACTTTGGTTTATAGACCTTTTTGATTTCTTATACCTTCTCGCGTACCTAAAGCACACTTTCTTGCATCTTTTAGAACAAAGCGCGAAATAATGTCATGGACAATAGACCATGCAGCTCGATGCCCCGAGCATGATGAGTAGCTAACCCTTGAAGAGCAAGCACTAGAGGACCAGCTTACTCAGGAATAGTTCAATAACAAGGTAGAAAAAGATCTAGAAGTGATGCTTACTCAGGAGGAGTGTGACGAGGAGGAAGGCCCTAAAGGAGAGGCTGCTGAAGGCGAAGAAGAAGAGGATGATGAGTCAGAAGAGGGATATGAAAGTCCCGAGGATCCTTTCCCACCTGAAGCAAGAAGGAGGCCAACGGAGGAAGATTTGGACAAGGATTTTGACCCGAACGAGGAGGTAGGGAAGAAGCCTTAGCTTGTAAATTTTGCTAAAGCTTTGGCTGTGTTACCTCTGCTAACACTTTGACCTGTCCTATATACAGGTCCCTCCTGAAACTCAGAAAAGACAACGTTGACGTCCACGACATCTCGCTGGACAAGACGGAGTAGAGGAAAGGAGAGCAGAGGCAACAACCATAGAGACGGATCATGATGCCTCTGCTCCACAAACTCAAGACACAACCACGACTACCAAGCCTAAGAGGAAACGAGGGGATAGAAAAGGAAATCTATATCCAGATAAGGCTTGCTATGTGATAACGGAGGTTGGGCCAACAGGAGAGATCCTTGAGCCAAAGGAATTAAGAGGATGATTCCGTAATGCGATCGGGGCCCTAGTAAGAGATAAATTGAACCCAGCAATCCCTAACTGGAAAGAGGTACCAGAGAACATAAAGAATGCACTATGGGATAGGCAGCTGAAGGTCAATTTTAGATTTCCGAAGGGTAAGCACGAATTGGTAAAAAAAATGCTATCAGGATGATGGGAGAGTCATTGCGATGTTGGAGGTTGGAGCTTAACACGAAGTATATCCAAAAGGGGTTAACTCTCTTCAACGAGTTCGGCAAAATAACTCCTAGTTAATGGGAGGAGCTCGTGGCTCAGAAGACTTCAGCGAAGGCATTGGAGCTCAGTGCTCGTAACACCGAGCTAGCGAAGAGGAACAAACACCACCATCATCTAGGCCCCGGTGGCTACTATGCCAAGGAAGAGTAGTTTAGAAAGATGGATGAAGAGGCTGTAGCTGCTGGGAATATCGATGTGACGAAGTTGAAGGTACGCTCAAGGAACTAGATATATGCGAGGAGTACAGAACCATCCGGCAGTAATCTTAAGTTTGATAAGCCGGAGACCCAAGAGGCGGTATCAAGGATACTAAAATATGCTGAAGACAAAGAGAAGGGCTCATTCAATCCTTCCAGAGAGAAGGATGAGCTTAGCCTTGGCTTGGGAAACAAGGAGCACATAGGCCGCACCAGGGGGCTAGGGAAAAGGATGACTTGGAAGCAAGGATTCGAAGAGGACAGGCACATGTACAAGAAACATGGCCGAGACCGGGAGACTAGTCTTGAGCTCCAAGTGAAGGCTCTAGTTGCAAAGGCGCTGGAGGAGCAAGGAATGTCTATGGAGCCACGTATATTAGTGATGCCACCGGGAGAACTGGCATTAGTTGGCAGCCCTCCGAAAGTTCCTAGCAGCCAAGGTTCCACTGCAGCCACAACCTCAGTCGATCTCATACGGGAACCTACTAGTTGCACCTTGGTGTTTCTCAGCGGCCGGCAGAACACTGTGATGGAGGTGGCAACGGGTGTTGCACATCCTCCCGGTGGCTTACACCACAATAATAACATACCACCGGACTACACTAGGGTCGAGGTGCATACAGTGAAGCCCAAGTTCATGCAGTGGAGGATAGACTACGCAACTCCCGAGGGGCTGGTGTTACTCGGAGACGTTATGGGGCAGTTCATCCTCTGGCACAAACGGGACATTATATTGACTGCTTCTTTGCCGCCTCCCCCTCTCCCAAATTTGGAGCGAGTTGTTGAGGCCGGGGAGATATTTTCACCGTCTTGTGACCCCCACATTCCTGAGATGCCACATTCTTCCCCGCCTCCTATCGAGCATGTGCCTGATGAGATGCCACAACCTTCTCCAGCTCGTATCGGGCAAGTGCATCATGAGATGCCACAGTCTTCTCAACAAGCACAACCGATACATGAACAACGAGTGCCTCCTGAAGAAGGTGATGCACAAGAAGATGAGGACATGCCTAAATGGGAACTCCGAAAGAAGATTCCAATCCACATAAGGCCAGTTTATGTTCCAATCAAAGACGTCTCGTCGGTGTCCAAGTGGTATTCCCATGATCAGTTCAAGCCTGAAAACCAAGTTAAAAAAGTCCCATCATGGGGTTCTGAGGAGGCCATCAGTAGCAAACTTCACCAAATTGCAAAGCAGTATCCAAATGTTGATGCCATCGAATGGTCAAAGGATTGCCCAAAAAAATATGAAAGAGGCAAGCCCTTCCTATCAAACCGGGACATCCAGCGCCTACCACTTGGAATGAGAAGGTTCCATGATTGGTACTTGCGTGTTCTCCCAATGAGCATAGATATCATACAAGCATGCTTTCCCACTGGCACATTTGGAAGCCCAGCCGGGAAAATTGTCTTTGACTTCAATGACATGCACACATACTTTCACCTGGGAGAAATGGAGATGAATCTAATTCGCACGTGGTGCCTGTAAGTCCTTGTCCTCCCGATATGATATGAATGTAATCTTTGAATTTATTTGTAACTAACCCACGCCGTGATTTGTAGAATGCAAGTGCACATTGTCAAACAAATACCAAGTGTGAAAGCCAGGTATGTAGACCCTCAAGCTATAGCCCAAACAAATTTTAATTACCCTAAATGGTGGACACTGGATGCCAAAGAGCTAGCAGCTGCAAAGACTCTTCGGGAGAAAGAGCGCATCCGTAGTGCGAAGCTAAGGGAAGAGTCCCTTAAGGTTGCGGCGTACATTGCTCTAGCTTTCAAAAATCTCCAACAACACTCTACTATATGGCTACCATACAACTTCGAGTAAGTTCAACTATAACTTAAAGCTATGTTTGATATATTTTATTCGATGTAAAAGAGCTTATCTAGTTCTATGATTAAATCCATGCAGCAACCACTGGATTTGTATAGCCGTCGATGTCGGGAAGAGCATGGCATGGGTCTTTGATTCAATAGATAAGGACCCGGCGACATACAAAGACTTCATATCGATTCTCAAGATGTATACATATCGACAATCCTCATTAGCTTATATGTCTGTATACATACTTGTAACATTCACTTATGCATACTAACAAGTTGTATTTGCTAAAATAATTTGAACAGGGCATTTAGGTTCTATGTCTCTCATCATCACGGAAGGCATGATCCAGCAAGGAAGGAAAAGCTGGCTATAAAAACACTATGTGCGGTAAGTGTAACTTACTTCTTCAGTACTCCGTTACATGGCTATCAAAAGCATTACCTAATATTTTCATATGCAAAACACACAGTGCCCCAAGCAAAGGCCTGGGAGTGTACATTGCGGATACTATATATGTTCTATGATGAGTAACACCGGTGCCTACAGGAGACACCCCTAAAGGGTAAGTTTGAACCTCTTCACCCGTAGTATAAAAACTTCATAAATGGTATGAAATACTAAACTGAAACTTGTTTTCTTGTAGTGGAGAGAAGAGAAAGGAATGAAAAGAGACCCATACAAGGATGACCAACTCTTAGGGCTCGTCGGCGACCTTTGCAACTTCATATTGGACTAGATTGTACACGTCAGAGGCGCCTACTATGATCGAGAGTCTGACTTAGGTACAAATCCTTAGTACCAACACCTTCGTGAGACTGAAAGGCTAGCTCTAGGACGTTGATAACAATGTGTATGAAATTTGTATATTTAATGATGGATTGTATATATACATCATTACGAATTGGACTTGTAATTGTACTTTATATAATACTATTGTGCTTGTAGTCGCGTTCGGAACGTAGGTCGCGTGGTGTTCGGCAACGCGAACGCGGTTCGGAACGTTGGTCGTGGGGCGTTCGGCAATGCGGATGCTGGATGGAATACACAGAAACAAACAGTTCTGGTCGAATTTGAATTGTAAATTTGATTTTTTTTTGCGGGAAAACGTACTGTAGGGGTGGTTCTAGATTGAACCGCCCCTACAAACAGGTATTATAGAGGCGGCTGGCACTACAGCCGCCCCTACAAATAGATTTGTAGGGGCGGTT
The DNA here is from genome assembly GCF_019320115.1 of Miscanthus floridulus. Classification (NCBI taxonomy): domain Eukaryota; kingdom Viridiplantae; phylum Streptophyta; class Magnoliopsida; order Poales; family Poaceae; genus Miscanthus; species Miscanthus floridulus. Next base: position 23,022 of record NW_027097304.1, read on the forward strand.
GGTTCTTGAGCCACCCCTACAAATAGATTTGTAGGGGCGGTTCATAATACCAGCCGCCCCTACAAATCTATTTGTAGGGGCGGCTCAATCACCAACCGCCCCTATAAATCGATTTGTAGGGGCGGCCTGGGAACCGCCCCTACAAATGCATGATTTGTAGAGACGGTTCGGTAGGGGCAGCTGGCCAAACTGCCCCTATAAAGGGTTACCAGCCGCCCCTAAAAATGCTTTTTATAGTAGTGCGGCCGACCGGACGACCGGATTGTTATTACCTAATGATGAGCTGAGAAGCCTCGCCGAAGCAGCTGGCGGCAGCGGTGGTCGCCGCTTGTGGCAGCGTCGTCGTCAGCGCGTCAGCGACGACCTTTGCCATAGCTTCCTTGACCGCTGGCTGCTCCTCCTAGTCGGTCGTTCCCGGCGACTGCGACACCGACGAGAGCGCGCCATGCAGTCAGTCAGTCAATCAGTCAGTAATGCCAGCCTAGCTACGTGCCTAGGAGGAGTAGGAGTAGATGCCAAGGAAGGAAAGAGCGCGTTCATACTGTACATCTTTTTTTTCCGGCCTTGTGCGTGTGACGAGCTAGGCTACATACCTATCTCAATTTACTATAATTTTCATCATATTTTTACTATCTTGCATATTATCTGCCTTTGAGATCAATGAAGTGGGTATGGCAGAGAAGAATGCTGTCTCATGTGGCTTCTCAATGAAACTTTTCAAGGCATTTTGGATTTCATAGTTTTTTTAACCACCTAATTTCAAGTTGGCTCCTTGCGTTTGGAACCATTTTCAGGATACCTTGGTCAATAATGTTTGGTGAGCTTTCTGTTAGCCCCTCGATCTCTGGTACGGAGATATCTGACCACTCACTAGTGTTGTCGAGCACACACTAACGATGCCGACCATGAACTGTCGTTGCTGACCACATACTATGGCTAGAGTTAGAAGAAGGGAGGGAGAACAGAGCATACACACACAGCAGAGACACCAGAGTTGGCCGGAGCTCTATATAGGAGATGGCAAATCTGAACTCTCTCTTTACTAAGTTGCAGTGGCAAACTATATATACAACTCTATCCATCTAGTCCTAGTACAGCTGCCATGCTGCTACAGTTACTAGATGTGACAGTAGGGTTGACTTTGGCGTCTGCCCTTGCTGTGGCTACAGTGCGTTAGGTGAGCCATTCGACGCCTATCCCTGCAGCTGCTACAGTGCAACAGCAGGGAGCCCTTTTTAGCGCCGCCTTCAACCTGTTGCGCATTCACACAAGAGATGTAGAAGATTATCTAACAATTCTTCCCCTAACCCTTCTGCTACCCTTGAACCCCCTCCATGTCGATCATCTTCTTTAGCTCTGTGAGTCGAAGACGGCCAAGCGGCTTGGTGAGGACGTCCACGAGTTGCCGACCAGTTTCAACGAACTTAATGACGATCTGCCCTACATCGACACAGTCCCTGAGAAAGTGGAACTTCACGTCGATGTGCTTGCTCTAGTCATGGAGAATCGGATTCTTCGCGAGGGTGATGTCGGGCTGATTGTCCACTATCAGTGCTGGTGGGTGAGCTTCCGCACCGGTCAGCTCGCCCAATAGCCGACGTAACCACACTACTTGGCACACCGCTGTGGCCGCCGCTACGTACTCTGCCTCGCACGTAGACAGCGCCACCACCTTCTATTTCAGTGATAGCCATAAAATTGGAGCCAGCCCGAGGAAGACGAGCATGCCAGAGGTGCTCCGTCGTTCGTCGATGTCCCCTGCCATGTCTGCATCACTGAACACAGTGAGCTGCAACCTACTTCTGCCTGTCTTGGGGAAGACAATCCCTTGATCCACCACCCCTTGACGTAGCGCAACAGTCGCTTCACTGTAGCCCAGTGACCCTCTCGAGGATCCTCCATGAAGCGACTGACGTAGCCCATGGCGAACGCAATCTCCGACCTCATGTGGACTAGGTAGCGCCGACCGCCGATGATGCTCCGATAGAGTGTTGCATCCACCTTCGCCGTAGTGTTGGCCTTCGTCAGCTTCAGATGCTCCTCCATCGGAGTTACGCATGGCTTGCACCAAGCCATGCCGCTCCGCTCCAACAACTTCGAGGCATACACACTCTAATCGAGCGTGAGTTCCTCCTTCCCCTATCTCACCTCGATGCCGAGGTAGTAGGTGAGTGCGCCGAGATCGCTCATTTGAAAATGAGCCGCCATCTCACGCTTGAAGTTATCGATGTCCTCTGCACGCACGCCGGTGATGATCAAGTCGTCTACATACACATCGACGACAAGCTCTTCCTTCCCCTATCACCGCGTGTAGAGCGCGTGCTCGGTTGTGCACCGCTGGAACCCAAGCAGCGTGACGTCAAGCTTGGTATTCCACGCTTGTGGGGCCTGCCGCAGCCCATAGAGCGCCTTGTGCAGTCGGAGCACCCTGTGCTCCGCTCCCTTAACGGGCAAAACCCGGAGGTTGCCTAACGAAAACTGTCTCCGCCAGGCTCATCATTGAGGAAGGCCGATTTTACGTCTAGGTGATGGACATGCCAGTCCTTTGCTACTACCAAAACCAGTAGCAGTCGGATAGACTCCATGCGCGCTACCGACACAAAGACTTCCTCAAAGTAGATGCCCCTCGCGCTAGACAAAGCCTCGGGTGATGAGGCGTGCCTTGTGTTTGACAATGGCGCCGAGCTCGTCCCGCTTGAACCTTGTACATCCACTTAGGCCGATCGGACGACATCCTGGAGGTGGATCGATGAAGCTCTCATGTCTCGTTTTCCTCGATCGCCTTCATCTCCTCCAGCATCGCCCCGCATCAGTTTCCCTCGTGCTCAGCTAGCGCGAATATGGGGTGGTTCCTTTGCATGACGAGCAGACAGGCTCTTGGTCAATTGAGCAGCCGACCCGTCGGGCCTAAAGGGCACCTATGCCTACTCGATGATATCGTCTAGCCTACAGAACCGAACCTCCTCATCATCGTGGAAGGCATCCACAAACTCAGTGATGTCACATTGGGAGGTGAGGGCAAACTTGATCGACATCGATGGATGGAGTCCCTTGTTCCACCAAAGTGCTCGGCACAACACCTGGAGTGCTCGGCACCCCGGTTGCAGTGCTCAGCACTACTCCTGGACTGGTCTGCACCCCTCCCGGAGTGCTCGGCACCTATCTTGCAGTGGTCGGCAACAATGCAAGACCCCTCGATTCCGCTACGGGAGTGCTCAGCATCCATCCTGGAGTGGTCGCCACCGCTGCAGGACCTCCCGGCTCCACTCCTAGAGTGCATAGCACCCCTCCTAGAGTGCTCGGCACCTCCCTAGGAGTGCTCGGCTCTGTTGCTGGAGTGCTCGGTACCCCTCCCGAAGTACTCGGCACCTCTTCCCCAGTGTCTCCACCACCATGGATGACCAAGTGCTCGACGACGAAGGTGGTGGTGAAGACCCTAGCTTCCCCCATGCTCAGACTGTTCCAGTCCCAAGCTGCCTTCTCATCGAACATGATGTCGTGCGAGACAAGTACCTTGTCTCTGCGTGGGTCCCCCCCCCCCCCCCCCCCCCCCCCCCCCCCCCCCCCCCCCCCCCACCCCAAATAGTAAGGGTCGGTACGCCTTGGTACATCTACGTAGCCTAGGAACACTATCGGTGCTCCTGTCCTCCTGCTTGCTGAGGATCGGCTTCATCTTCCTGATGTGGCCGATGCAGCCGAATGTCCAGAGGAAGGACATGCTTAGCTTGCACCCATACCAAGCTTCGAACGGCATCTTGCCCATCAAGGTCTTGGTGGGCGCACGATTGAGGATGAACACCACCGTGGTCACCGCCTCAACCTAGAACCTTGCTGGCAT
>NW_027097304.1:34487-56551 GCF_019320115.1 Miscanthus floridulus
ATATATATAGCGGGCATTTGTAGGGGCGGCTGATGATTAAGCCGCCCCTACAAATGGGCACAGCAGCCCCTACAAATCGACGTATTTGTAGGAGGGCTCGTATTACTAGCCTCCCCTACTGTGCCATTTGTAGAGGCGATTGCTGTGCTGGAGCCCGAGCACGTGACTGTAAGGGCGGCTCCGATGCCAGCCACCCCTAAAGAAAAAAAATGCTCCGTTGCTACAAACTGTTTTTTTTTTTCCTTCACTCGAAACCCAGCACGTGCGTTCTGTCCCTATCGATCCATCCATCTCCTTCATCAATTCCTTCTCCATGGCCGGCCGCACCCAACAAAGAGATACAGCTTTTTGGCCTTTTAGCATCTTCGTCCATTCCTAGCTAAGCTAAGCTAGCAAGCTATCTCCATCTATATATACGCATCCAGACCACGGGCCCTCCATATATCCATCATCTCTTACTACACAGCTTTGGTATAGCTAGCTGCTGCTGCTACTATATAGTAGTCTGACTAGCTCGTCATATGAACTTAATCGGCTTCTTCATTCATAGAACAAGCAAGTGACTAATAACTGGCCGGCTTGTTAAAGAAGCAGCAACGCCCAGCTAGCTGAGACAGGTAGCATGGACATGGATAGCGGCAGCTGGCTCCATGTCTACGACACCCCAACGCCGGCGGCAACAACGGCTTCATGTGCGGCTACGCTGCCAGCAGGTATGGTTTTCTTGGCAAAAGGTAGTTGAGTGCTCTTGCTCTTAGCTTGTTTCTGGTAACTTGCTGATCTGACTGATCATTCTACACGCACGCACACAGCTACACCCCTGCAGACCTGCAGTACATGGAGGGCGAGCAGCAGCAGTTTCTCATCAGCTCGCAGATTCAGCACCACCTCAACCAGGCAAGCAGCGACCAATTTAATCACGAAATCACACTGCAAATTTCATACAGAGATTCAGGACGCATAAATGAAGGTTCTTAACTCCTTATCGATATCAACATGCAGATCAGCATGCGCATGAACATGGACGACGAAGCAGCGGTCTACATGTCTTCCAACGACGGAGCCGCCACCATCGACATGCACGATCCTACCGTGGAACGCCTCCACGACGACCCGCACCACCACGCCGGCACCTACAGCTTCCCTTCGTCGTCGTCCTCCTCGCTCTCGCTGCCTGCCTCTATCTCCCTATCCTGCAGCCCCGCGAGCTCCTCGGCGCACATCCTCGCCGCGCCGGCCACGGCCGGCGGCTGCAACCAGCAGTACCCGGAGGTCTCCTCGCACGTGCCACTGTTACCACCAGCACCACCCGTGGTGCCATCTTACGATCACCAGTACAACAACCTTCTAATTCACGCGCCGGAGTCGCCGGCCAAAACCGGTGCGTTCAAGCACTATGCGCGGCACCTTGGGCCGAAGAGGCCACCCAAGCCCGGCGCGTGCGGGCAGAGGATGTTCAAGACGGCCATGTCGGTGCTGTCCAAGATGCACGTGGCGGCGAGGTACAGCCAAGCATTACTACTACCAGGCGGCGGCGGCTGCCGAGGCGGTGCAGCCGCCGTCGGTGAACCAGCTGCAGCACATGATCTCGGAGCGCAAGCGGCGAGAGAAGCTCAACGATAGCTTCCACGCCCTCAAGGTCGTCCTTCCGCCTGGTGCCAAAGTACGTATACGATCGTGTGTGTATATGTGATGTCTGTATGTCTGATCATACATGCATGCATGCATGAGCTCTGCAGAGCTGTGACGAACGAGTATTCATTCATTTGCTCAATCGATCTTCTCTGTATCACAGAAGGACAAGACGTCGATACTGATCAGGGCAAGGGAGTACGTGAGGTCGCTGGAGGCCAAGGTGGTCGAGCTCGAGGAGAAGAACAAGTCGCTCGAGTCGCGGCTGACCCGCCGCGACGGCCGCCGTAAGGAGCGCAGAAGTGGCGGCGATGGCCACGACTCCGGCGAGACGACGAAGGTGCAGGTCGAGATAACCAGGGCGGCGAACGAGGAACTCTGCACGCTGAAGATAGCGGTGAGGTCGCCGCGGCCGCCGTCGTCGCCTAACATGACGGACGTGGTGGTCCGGACACTGCAGTGCCTGAAAGAGCAGATCGGGGATGGCGTCAGCCTGGTGGCAATGAGCACCAGCGGCGGCGGCGCTGGGCCTGCTACCGGAGTGAAGAACGCCTCTCCACGAGCTGTTGTCCTGACGATGCAAATCAAGGTATACTCCACTATCCAATATTTGTCTCACATGACATGATTGTCGATCCTCTTAAGTCATGCCGTGCATCATTAGTTGACGATGGATGATTAAGTCTGACATACATGCTAGTACTAGGTTAGTTATTACAGTTGTTAACAGTGGATGAATTATTACAAGCTAGCAATGCATGCGAAAGTATATATATATATATATATATATATATATATATATATATATTACACTACTATATTTATCAGGAAGATTATTTAGTATCTGCTATGTACAAAAGTAAACCATGCATGCATGCAAGGCAACGTGTGAAAATGAAGAAGACTTAAGGTAGAAAACTATATGGCTATCTAGGTACGCAGTAGTAGTACAGCAAGAAGGTAGGAGATGTCGTGCACCATGTTGATAAGAAAGCAACAAACGGTCCGAAGAATCTTTCATTGACTAATGAAGGGGTTAGGACCAGGTTGATAAGAAAGTAAAACCCCTGCTTGAAAATTGAAGCCAGCAGCGTCGTCGGATGCGCGCAGAGGGTGGAAAAATGAAAGATCCGCATGCATGCAGTTTGAACGCACTCTGACCTTCCTAGTTCCTTGGCATCTATCTACTGTGCTATATATCTCTCAGAGGTGCCAATTTTTCATCCGTGATCGACGTATGCTTAGACTTAGCTAGGCTGGCATTAATTACTGACTGACTAACTGCATGGCGCCGGCGGCGTATCTGAATTCTGACAGCGACACTACCGAAAAGCTATTGATTAATTTCGTTCTCCTGTGTGACACTGCTGTATACTTGGTGAAATACTAACGGTGTCTCTCTCTCTCTCTTGTCGCTGTCGCTGGTGTCGCAGTCGCCGGGAACCGACTGGGAGGAGCAGCCGGTCAAGGACGCCGTGGCGAAGGTCGTCGCCACGCGCTGACGACGACGACGCCACTGCCACCCGCGGCGGCCACCAACCGCCAGCTGCGGGCTTCGTCGGCGAGGCTTCTCAACTCATCATCAGCTCAGAGCAGTCGTCCGGGCGGTAGCACACGCCGTTCGTGCGTGCAGGTGCAGCGTAGTGCAGTGAGACACGCACGCCGCCGCTAACCGAGAAGGAACCAAGACTGGACGACACGCCCCCGCCCGTGGATCCTGACACCTACGACGACCAACAACCCACCATTGTTAGCAGGTCGCAGGTCAAAGCCGCGCGCGCGCGCAAATGGATCAGACACGGACACCATTGGCAGCAGATCAAGCAGAGAGAGCGTCATCATGCAGGACTACTGGCAGCAGGAGAAAGAAGTCAACGTAGGACCATATTCTTCTTCCATGACGTAGGGCAGATGTTGACGTACGGGTCAATGATGATGCAGACGACGACGAATGATTATTAGTTAATTAGATTCTTATATTCATGTTTCAAATTATAGACATTTTGACTTTTCTAGCATTTAGATGCATATTATGTCTAGATAATAATAAAACCAATGTATCTAAAAAAAAATTAAAATGTCTTATAATTTATAATGGAGGAACAGACTCGGTTAAACAAGCAAAAAATAATAAGTTTGTTAAGTGTTACACAAAGGTTGGCACCCGTGCTCTGATTACAAGAATGATCACCTATTAACCAACTAACCCTCCGGAGGAGAACTATGCTTTCGATCTTGTCCGCCAGGTCCTACGAAAGTGGAGCCACCCGCCGCTTCCATCTCCTCCGGCTCATGGACTTCATAGCCAGGCGCGAAGCCGTGGCTCATCGTCTCTAGGTCAATGCTGTCCCCATAATGAGAACGAGCAATCGCGAAGGATTGGTTGACCCCGGCGCGAAGCGCATTCCTCTCGAGCTGGCGCAACCCGAGCTGTGATCTCACGGCACGCGTCGCGAGCGAGCTAGTCCCCTCCGACCGCACCACCTCAAGGTCGTCACAGACCACTCCGAGGGCGGCGCTCAGGATACCGAGCTTGTCGCTCTCCGCCTGAAGATTCCTACTCGCCTCGGCGAGGTCCACGGGCCAGCCCGGCAGATGACGCTCCGGCTCCAGCTTCTCGGTCATCGCATTTCCGAGCTCGGCCTGGAGGGAGCCTACCTTCTGCTGCGCGTCGTCGCGCTCTTGGCAGGCCTGGTCACGCTCTCGGAGGCCTAGTCTCGCTCCTCGCGGAGCCGCCAACCACGCTCCGAGTGGAGCATCTTCCGCGGTTTGGAGCAGCTCATCCCTCTCCTTGCACAGCCAGGCGACCAGCCGCGGCATCCAGACTCGCCCTCTTCTCCAGGGCCGCGAGCTTCTTCTCCTCGGCCCCAGCTTCAGCTCCCTTTCTGTCTCACACTCGGCCAGAAGGTCAAGGATCGCTGGCGGGTCTCAGCTCCTTCTAGAGCAGCTCGTCCTGCTCCTTCCTGACCTTGGGGCCTCCTCGTTGTCCATCCGCGATCTCACCGACGGGCCTCAAACGCCCTCTCGGCCTTCGTCAAGCATGTCGACGGGCCTCAGCCACCCGCGACCGAAGACTGTCCGCCTCCTCGGCGAGGGGAATTAGCTCGACCACCCTCTGTTGAGCGGCAACAAGCTGACGTGTCACCTTCCCACGCAGCCTGCCTCCTCGACGAGGCGGTCCGGCCAGGTTTCCTTCTGCTCACGAAGGGAACCGGAGACTGTCCCTCGGCTACAAGCGATAAGGAACTAAAAGGAGACGATGGTCGAGATACAAAAAATATATAGAGAAAAAAAGGGCCAGAAGTAGGTGTCAAACAAATACCCGTGCCAGAGGGAAATGACAACGTCATGCAAGAGGCGCCTCTGGCGTGGTCCAGGGCTTCGAGCATGGACGCGGTCCCCACGTCGAGGCTCTCTCGCTCCATGCTCTCTGCGGCGTCGTCGAGAGTGAAGAGAGTCAACGTCGGATCCTTCGGACTGACCCACTGGAGCATGGGCTCGCCCCGCGCATGCGAGTCGCTGCCCACTAATGTCAGGGCCAGGGATGGCTCCATGCTGGCTCCGATCGCCACCGACCCTTCTCACCGTGATGTCCCCACCGGGACACTCCCTCCGGCGATGGAAGAGGTCAGCGGTATGGACGCTGACTCCACTCCTAGCACCATGACCTCCGGGGACCCCTCGGCCACGTCCCCCTTCGTCCGGCCCACGCTAGACGCCGTCACCTGGGCCGCCGATGGCGTGGGTCGCGCCGGTTCCTCAGGCGCCGCCACAATAGCGCCCGGCTATGACCCGCCTATCACAACCGCCGCCGCCTCCGCCTGCGTCGGCGGGGTCCTGACTAGCTACGTCGTGCCTGCCACGGTCGACGCCACAAGCTCGATCAGCAGCCCCGTCCGCCCCATCATCGGCAGCGGTATCGCCACCATCGCCGGCTGTTCCACGACCTTCAAAAAGGGTTCCTTGAGCCCTCGCATCTGCCCGTCCCACCGAGGGTATGGGCGCCACCATGGTGGGCGCTTGATCGGCCGGTGACGCTGTCACACTAGCGCCGCTCCTGCCCAAAACGGGAGCAACACTAGCCGACGGCTGCCGCCTCGCTTGAAGGGCGACGCTCTTCTTTGGCACCAGCGCCAAAGGATTACGCTGCCTCCCGACACTGCAAGAGACGAAAAGCATAAGTCACGATGAAATCCAACAAAAACAGTGAAAAATAGAGGAGCTGATGACTCAACTTAAAGCGCCGTCGGGCGACAGATACGTTTGTGGGGGGCGAACCCCCGACCTCTACTCTGCCCTTCGTTGGGGCGAGTTTGTTTCGAGCCCGCCCCTTGCTCCTAGGCAGAGGGGCTCGCTCCCCTTGGATCTTGGGTCACGACGGCGAAGCCACCCCGCCTCTACTGGCACCTCGGCGTGGCAGTAGAGCCGCCCACCCCTGTTGGCTCCTGGGGTAGGCCGATGGTACGGCTTGTCTCCGCTAGCTCCCTGGATGTGCCCTTCCCTCCATGGAACAGGAAGGCTCCCGACTCCTACAAGGACGAACTGATACCTGTCAGCACATCCTCATTCTCCAGGTCATCCCACTCAATGCTGTCGACTACATCGTCATCGTCTCCATGATCATCATCATCATCATCATCATCATCATCATCATCATCATCATCGCTATTGGAGTCCTCCCCTCGCTCCTGTGCCTGCAGTTTCCACTGCTTCTTCTTTCTCTTATCCTCCTTCAACCTTCCTCCACCGCTCGCCCTCGGCAATGGCCCTGGGTGATCCATGAAGATGAGGTCCCTGGCTAGTCCCATCCCTCTCAAAGTTAGTATCAAGAGGGTCAGGAAATCAATTGAAGAGGAGGTATGAGGAGGGAAACTTACAATGACGACATGGCCTGGTTCCGGCCGCATCGGAGGATGTCCCGGCACCGGGGTAGACAAAATAGAGGGGGGGCGCTCACATCATCCCATGAAAGGCTCCATCATCTCCTTAATGCGTTGAGCGACCTCGGAGTGGGGGAGGCTCCTTCGACAAGCACTGTTCCATCGAACGACACCTCAGGCGCCATCGCGTACAAACGGGAGCACGCGCATCATCAACGGCGCCACCCTCCTTGCGTGATAGGCCCTGATGATGCCTGACCCCTTTAGGCCGCTCTCGTTCAGGATATGGATGGCGGTGATGTGGTCCTAGATCTTCTTCTTGTCCTTCTCCAAAATGCCCCACTTCCTCCATGACTCCAGGTCGTCTTCAATTAGGCATCCGGTGAACTCCGACAGAGAGGCGGTGGCGTCGTTGTTGAGTAGAACCACTACGAATGCCACCCCTTATTGGGCATTGATAGCCCACATCGACGGGTACTCACCAACCCGGTTGTTCCAGAGTTGGATGGCGGCGCACCCCATCGGCATGTGTAGTTTCTGCCTGCTGCTCTTCTCCCTCCTTCTTCTAGAGGGTGATGGCGAAGAAGTACCTCCATAGATTAAAGTGGGGGCTGATCCCTAGGAATCCCTCGCATAGGGCGATGAACGCCGCCATGTGCTGGATCCCATTAGGGTTGAGATGCTGCAAGCTCGATCTTGTAGTAGCGCAACAGCCCCCGGAGAAATATGTGGACAAGGGTCGTGAACCTACGCTCATGGAAGTAGGTGAACGACACTATGTAGCCATCAAGCGGCGTGATGTAGGTCCTCCTCGCCAAGAAGCAGCCACTCCTCGACTGAGGTCCATGTGCGGAGAAGACTGTGATGGATGAAGCCCTCCATGTGCTGGAAGGTGATGTCAGAATGGCACCATGGATCCATTGGAGGTGGGGACGGTTGGATGCGGGCTTGATGGTGATGGGGATGCGGAGACGAGGAAACCTGAGCGATTGGCAACGGTGGTTGTGGCTATGGAGGCAAGGATGCAAGGTATGGAATCTGGGGGGTTGAACCCTTTGGTTTTATAGGGGCGGGCGGATGCGAGGAACCTACTACCCCGCCTAGATCTCCGCGCCTACCATGATCTGCCATAATGTCCCACCGCAGGAACATGCACACACAATCTCTATCCATTCCCTTAGAAAACTCACCGGACGTTTTGCCTCTCCGACGGGCCCACGACTCATCGCGAGTAAGAGGAATACGGATCTAAAAGCGTCTCTATGGCCCGACTGGGCCCAGGAGTTCACAGGTTGGCCCATCGATGGGTTCGACAAACTGCTCTAGGCACCTTTTGGGTTTAGAGGTAGAAAGGGATAGGCCCGCTAGTGACTGGTACCTAGGCCACGCGAGCGCCGCAGGCATCCTGGCCCACGTTCGAGTCTTGGCCGGATACGATCCATGGTTTTTCCTCGAAAGGAAAGGTAGAAGGCCCTCGGGACTGATCGAACAGACTCGAGAACTATATGGATTGACCGCTAAGGATCTGGAGTCAGTCACCAGTTGACCCCAAGCCGGATCCCCATGAATGGGGTGCCGAGGCCCCACTTGGACTAGCCAACTAACAACTCACTAAGCACCATGGCTCATCCATAGAGGAATCATGGCAAGTGCGTAGCCCCCACCGATTGCGGAAATCATGGACCAGGTAATAATCACAAAGACAAGCCGACCCTCGATCGGACCTTGGCTACGCATGGGGCTCGAGGAAAGTTGGGCTCCGCAAGGAGACCGAATGCACGGTCCACAAAACGACAGACCCTTGAGGGGTCAAAATCAGGGAAGGACCTTTTCCTACCCACCATACCTCATGGCTATACCCCGAGTGGTCCAATCTTGATGAAAGGGAATCACTGTCCCCAGATCATGCCATGGGCGCAGGAGAAGGCCAAGGCCTTCAGAGTCCTCCCGCTCAGAAAGCCTCCGAAGGAGTATTCTACTCCCCGCTGGCTCGGGGGCTACTGTTGGGGACCAATACTAGGGTATCCAAAGAAGAGTAGACAATAACCATCAACATTGATACATCCGAGCAGTCAAGAGCGTGACTACAGCTCCAACCGACCCCTAGGTGCGTAATCTCTACCTCGTCCGACCTCTGAGGGCGAGCTCTGCCTCGCCCGACCTCTAAGGGTGGGCTCTGCCTCACCCAGTCTCTAAGGGCATAGGCTCTGCCTCTCCTGACCTCTGAGGGCTAGTTCTGCCTCGCTTGGCCTCTAGGGGAGGACTCCGCCTTGCCTGACCCTGAGACCATGGATCTGTCTCGCCCGACCCTTGGGTCTACATCCATCTCGCCTGATCCTTCGGGTCTACGCTCCACCTCGCCCGACCTTGGGTCTATGGCTCCGCCTCGCTCCGACCCTTAGTCTGTACTCTGCCTCGCTCGACCCTTGGGTCTACGCTCCGCCTCGCCTAGCCTCTAGGGGAGAACTCCACTCACCGACCCCAAGGCCATGCCTCCACCTCACCCAACCTTGGGTCTGTGCTCCACCTCGCCTAACCCTTGGGTCTATGCTCTGCCTCACCCGACCTCTGGGGAGGGCTCCACCTCGCTCAACCCCAAGGCCACGGGCTTCACCTTGCTTGACCCTTGGGTCTACGCTCCGCCTTGCCCAACCCTTGGGTCTATGCTTGCCTCGCCCGACCTCTAGGGGAGGACTCTGCCTCGCCCAACCCTAAAGCCGTGGATCTGTCTCGCCCGACGAAGACCCATACCGCCGCCAACACTCTAGGTCTAAGCAAGTGGGCCTGGGTCAAAGCTCTAACACCAGGGAGGGGTAACTAGCATGCCCCCGATATAACCCGTGGCTATGACTGGGCCATACCTGGGGATTCACATCAGGAACAACATCGAGCATACCGATGCTGTTCTGCCTAACCCCTCGTATGAACACTGACAGGCATGTCAGTTCACCACAACGTCTGCCATGACAGAATGGAGTGCCACGACCGGGAGATGACGCCTATGCATGGTGCCAGTGATGGACAGGCTATGACATGGAGCTATCCCTATTGACGTCTATAGGGTTGGCGGGACCCATGTGAAGGAAAGGACCCGGCGATCCTAGAGGACTTCTTCTGCTCTCATTCTCCTCTTCGCCCTCAACTATAACCCGTGCTTTCCTTTGGCCTATAAAAGGGAAAGCAGGGCGTCCATGAGAAGAGAGACTTGAATCGCAACACATCACATCGATTCAGACTCGAACCCATCAAACCCCAAAATGATCAGAACACACAAGCACATAGCCAGGAAGCGACTGAGCTCTCAGCACCCGTTCGCTCCTCTCACTAGAGACTTGAGACCTATCCCTCTCTTGACCGTTTGTAACCCCTACTATGAACTTTTAGTGCTAGTAACACGAGCAGCAGCAATGAACTGAATGTAGAGACATTCTGCCCGAACTAGTATAAACCTCATATCCTCTTAGCACACCATCCATGCCAGACACGCAATATTAGAAATTTACTAGTTGGTGGTAACTCGAAACACCGATAGGTAAGTCCTCTGCCAGAGGGGCCACCTCCTTCTTGATGTCATCTAGCTCATTGTTGGTTTAGACAGGCATGAGAACTATCATAGGTAAGGAGGGATACAGAGCTAAAAATGCTCCTACGGCCCATTCAGGCCCAGGAGTTCGAAGGCTGGCCCTCCGATGGGTTCACAGCCACTCTAGGGCGCCCTTAGAGTGAGGGGTGGAAAGGGATGGGCCCACTAGTGGATAGTACCTGGGCGCACGAGTGTCGCGGGCATCCTAGCACATATTTGAGTCTTGGTCAGTTCCTAGTCCATGGTTTTTCCTCAAAGAAAGGCAACGAGCCCTTGGGACCGGTCGAACGGACTCGAGAACTATATGGATTAGACACTGAGAGTTTGGAGTCGGTCATCAACTAACCCATGCCAGATCCTCATGAATGGGAAGCCAGGGCCCCACTCAGACTAGCCCGTTAACAGCTCACCGAGCACCATGTTTCGTCCATCGAGGAAAAACGTGGCACGACTTAGCTCCTCTATTTTATCGAAAAAAACACTTGAGGGATGACAATCACAAAGATGAGCTGACCCTCGACCAAACCCTTGCTACGCACAAGGGTTCAAGGGAAGTTGGACTTGCAAGGAGACCAAACACGTAGTCACAGTACGACGGTGGACCGATCGGATCCTAGGGGACCGGAGTCAAGAAAAATCTTTTCGACCTCTCGAATCCTACGGTTATATGCCCCCAAGAAGACCGATCCTGACAAAAGGGAATTGCCGTCCTACCAGGACATGCCGTGGGCTACAAAAAGAAGGCCAAGGCCCTCATAGTCCTCATGTCCGAAAAAGCCTGCAAAGGAGTATTCTACTCCTTCGCAGGCTCGAGGGCAACTGTCGGGTATCAATATTAGGGATACCCAAAGCAAGGAAGTTAGTGCTCATGCTGACTTCCCTAGATGGCTTGAGATGTACTAAAAGGTCTCGCCCAACCCCAAGGCCGTGGGCTCCATCTCGCCCGACGTCAAGGTCGTAGGCTCCATCTTGCCTGACCCCTTGGGTGCGGGCTCCATCTCGCCCGACCCCAAGGACACAGGTTCTGTCTCGCCCAAGGCCATGGGCTCCATCTCGCCCAACCTTGAGGCCGCGGGCTCTGTCTCGCCCGACATTGAGGGCCGCAGGCTCTGTCTCGCTCGACCACTTGGGTGCGGGCTCTGTCTCGCCCGACCCTAAGGACACGATTTCTATCTCGCCCAAGGTCGTGGGCTCTGTCTCGCCCGACCTCGAGGACACGGGTTCTGTCTCATCCGACGGGGACCCATACCGTCGCCAACCACTCTAGGTCCAAGCGTATAGGCCTGGGTCAAAACTTTAACGCCAGGGAAGAGGCTTGCACACCTTGATGTAACCTGTGGCCATGACGAGCCATATTTGGGGATTCACATCAAGAACAGTGTCGGGCGTGCTGGTACTGTTCTGCCTAATCCTTGTACGGACGTTGACAGGCGCGTCAGTTCACCATGATTCCCCCAGGACGGAGTGGAATGCCATGACCGACAGATGATGCTTATGTATGGCGCTAGTGATGAATAGGGCCATGATATGGAGCCATCCCTATTGACATCTACAGGATCGGCGGGACCCGTATGAAGGAGAAGAAGGACCCAGCAACCCTGAAAGCCTTCTTCTCTCTCTCTCGTTCTTCTCCTTTTCCTCCTCTGTAACCCACGCTTTCCCTTTGCCTATAAAAGGAGAAGCAGGGCGCTCCATGAAAAGTGGGGATCTAGACACAAGAGCATGACACAAGCACACGGCTAAGCAGCAAGCGAGCGCTCAGCACCCGTTCACTCCTTCCACCAGAGACTTGGGATCCTCTCCCTATCTCGCCTGTTTGTAACCCCTACTGCAAACCAAGTGTCAGTAACACGAGCAGCAGCGAAGTAGACATAGGGACGTTCCTCCCGAACCAGCATAAACCCTTGTGTCCTCTAAGCACACCATCCGAGCTAAACGCACAAATACAAATTTACTTGTCGATGGTCCGAAAACACCGACATGGTGGTTCGCGAGCTAATTGGCACCACGCCAAGCCTTTCACTAGGGTGCTGCAAGAACCTACTTAAAGTGAGGGTAACTCAATGACACGAGCAATCCACTAGAGTACCTTTTGGCTCTCCATCGGAGAAAGGACAAGAACCTCTCACAATCATGATTGGTATGGCCACGAACAAGCTCCAACTCATGCCAATCACTAGCAGCTACTCCAAGCCATCTAGGTGGTAGCAACCACCAAGAGTAACAAGAAAATCGTAGCTCCAATGATCCCCAAGAGTCACTAGATGCAATCACTCAAGAAAATGCACTAGGATCACTCCTAATCTCATTTTGATGATGAATCAATGGAGAAGATGAGTGAGAGGTGTTTGCTTTGCTCACAAGGATGTATCACTGATGAAAATATGCAAGAGGGTGAGCTAGAGCTGACCCTCTTCTATTTATAGAGCCCCTTGGCTCAAAGAGCCGTTGGGCTCTCGCAGGCATAACCGGACTCACCCCAGAGTCCGGTCGCTAGGGTTCGGTCGGTCGATGGCCACCACGCGTCCCTCCTTTGAACCTCAGCCATCGGATCCCAATGGTCACTTAACCCACTCATGAGCAGCTATTCTAGACTGAACTCACAAAGCCAGGGTTTGGTCGCTCACGCTCTTAGAGTCCGAATATTTATAGAAAGGTTCTAGAACGTCGAAATAAGGACCGGACGTGTCAGATCAATACCGACCGAACTCTCCCAGAGTCTGGTTGCTACTCAGTCAGTAGCCATCGCATAGGGTCACCTTGACTGGACTTGACACTAGCGGGTCTAGTCGCATTGTGACCCTAGAGTCTGATCAGTGCCAAAAATGAATAGAGATCTCCCAGGTGCCTCAGACCGGGTTCGATGCACCCTGACCGGACACTGCACCTGAGTTCGGTCAACATCAGATTGCCACATGTCCATGCTGCCTGAACGCTACTCAACCAGACCCTCAACATCGAGTCCAATCGCTCCCCGATGCCGGGTCGCGTCCCAATTGCTCGCCCTCAGCCTAGGGTTAGGCTATGGACTGGACTCACCCTATAAGGGTCCGGTCCCTCCACGGCCAGGGTCCGGTCCCTATGTTTCTCCTCCTCCTCTTTTTATAACACTTCAACCACTTCATCCTTGCTTCCAAGTTGCTAACCACAATGTGTATAACCCAAGTGCATGTGTGTTAGCATTTTTCCAAGCATTTTTAAGGGTTAAAAGTTAGCACACTAGGTCCTAATGCATATGCAATTATGACTTCACCTAGTGGCATTCGACAACCATTTTTAACCAAGGTTTTCCCGTCTTAATAGTGCGGCTATCAATCCTAAATACACTCACACCCTCTATGGTGGATTGAGTGTCAAAACAAAAACCTATTTGATACCTTTGCCTTGATCAACATTTGTTTTTTGTTTTTGTCTTTCTTCTTTTCCAAGTTGGAGCACTTGATCACCTCTTTTGGTCACTTCCATCACCATGACCATCATCTAGCTCCACCACTTGGTGTGTACCACCCTAGCTCAATCACAACACTTAATGACAAGGGTTAATACACTAGGTTTCATCAATTAGCCAAAACCAAACTATGGCTTTCAACCATCCCTAGCCGACCCTAACCCGGTGACCCAAGCAAGGACCACTACAATTAGGTTCACTAGGTTCGAGGATCTCCTTGTAGAATTTTGCAACTAGTTGCAGGTGGGGATGTCGGATATCAGGTTCACTAGCAGGATCTCCTTGAGGAATGTCTCAACCAATGGCAGAAGAGGTATGCTGTCAATTTGAGAGATGGGGTTTCAAGTAGCTCAACATATTGTTGAGGTAAAGCCACTAAAATTAAAGAGCCTACCTTTGGAGCTCTTGTTGCATATACATCTGAATTTGAGATAAAGGTAGTCACTACTTTGCCTCGCCATGCATATATTGGACGTTCAGCTCCGATTGCTAATCGTCCTCAATATGGGACGCCGTTCAACTAACATATAATCATAACGAGTTTGTATCTGTTAATCAATCTGAATTGGCCACTTTAGCGCCCAAAACTGATAGAGCCAATTTAGGAAATGTTATCACTATACTTCCTATTGCTACATGCACCCCGAATTTGGTTAATGTTTCTCAAACTGATCATGCATGGTCCATTTGTTTTGGCACTCAAGGAAATTCACAACCCTCAAGGCAATTCCATATTCTGGTAGTGATGGGACAACAACATTGTGTGTTTTTTACCTTATACTATGGCGTTGCCTAACTCTCTAAAGTCATCAAGCATGGTCCATCTGCCTGAGACTTCATGTGATGCCTCCTGAACTGATTTGCAACGATCTGTTTATTAGCTTATTAGGAAATGAGTACAAGCAAAATTGGACAAGCAAGCTAGATACACATGGTGGAGATGCACGTCCTTTATCTTTTGTAAATAAATAGATAAATCATTGAATATATTTATAGTACATAATTAACATTATTAGATAAATCATTGAATATATTTTTATAATAAACATAGAGATACAAATGTTGCTAGTATTTTCTACAATTTATAGTTTTAAAAAGTATGATTAATCCAAATATTATAGTAACACTTTTTATAGGACGGAGGAAGTAGATGTCGTGCACCAGGTTTAACGAAGGGGTGCAGTATAATGCCCGTGCTAACGCTACGGGAACATATAACCATGCAAATCAAATAACCAAAAGGCATATATGCCAAGTTATTAGGCACAAATGAGATATATTTATGATCCACACAAATTAAATGAGATATATTTATGATTCACATAAAAAAGATAAAGGAAAAAAGGAAGTCCATCTCACGTGATCAAAATATGAACAATAACATTTTTCAACATTAGTGGTCACATCTATAACGAAGCTTTTCATTTGTCAAAAACACTTCTTTACAATTCAAGGCAAATATCTGGGCAGCAAGAAGGAGATCGCATGTGAAGATCAACATAGGCTTAAAGAAATATAATATCACAAGAACTTACCTACCATCTATCTAACAGAAGTACTGGAGGACTTGAGTTGATCCAGGAGAATACAACATCAGCTGCTATTTGGTTCTAGAAATCAAATGACAATTGATGGTGGTATATATTTCTTTCTATAAAGCAGTATCACACTATTTCTTTTTTAAGGGAAGTATCACACTATTTTAGAAACAGAGCCTTCATGTCATGCATCTCTGATCCTGGCAGAATTAAAAATTAATTGTGTATCACACTATTTAGAAACAGAGCCTTCAATGCCTATGCATGCTAACTCTAGGACAAGGAGAAAAATGGGCATGCTGATGGACTGAACTGGTGGGAAAAATGAACTATCGTTACATCTTGATTGCAGTCATGATTTTCCCTTCCTCCTCCCATCCATCATGGCATGGTTAATCCTTCCTTTGTTCAATTCAGTAGCTCATCATCATCTGCGCACCATTGCTGGATCCACTCCCACCACCCCTCATCATTAGTAGCACTCCATTACCTCAGAGGCTTCAACTAGAGTCTAAAACTTTTCTTCCAAAAAGAAAAGATGATGATATATAAGTAAAGCAAAGCTATGAAGGGCAACCAAAGTAATAAATTTTCCCTGAATATGCAGAAAGTGTTAGATAATCTTCTGCATCTCTTGTGTGAATGCGCAGTAGGTGAAGGCGGCGCCGAAAAGGGCTCCCTATTGTTGCACTGTAGCAGCTGTAGGGACAGGCGCCGAACGGTTCACCTGCCGCACTGTAGCCACAGCAAGGGCATGCGCCAAAGTCAGCCCTGCTGTCACATCTAGTAACTGTAGCAGCATGGCAGCTGTACTAGGACTAGATGGATAGAGTTGTATATATAGTTTGCCACTGCAACTCAGTAAAGAGAGAGTTCATATTTGCCATCTTCTATACAGAGCTTCCACCAACGCTGGTGTCTCTGCTGTGTGTATGCTCTGTTCTCCCTCCCTTCTTCTACCTCTAGCCATAGTGTGTGGTTGACAACGATAGTTCATGGTCGGCATCACTAGTGTGTGCTTGGCAACACTAGTGAGTGGTTGGATATCTCCGTACCAGAGATCGAGGGGCTAACAAGTGGTATCAGAGCCGTACAAATGCCGTCGCCTGACTAACCACTGGTGATGACGAATAGTTCGGAGATGGGCGACAATAGTGGCACTGCTATGGCTTCCTAGCCATGATAGGAGGTCATTGTTCGCATAGTGCGGGAGGTCAGCGGCACTAGTTGGCCGACGCTGACTCGCACCAACTATGGAGAGTGGTCGGTGACCATGAAGGTCAAGCTTAGAGCCCGACGGCTCTGGAATGCTGCTGACAAGGGCACCGACAATGAGGAAGATGATATGTTAGCGTTGGAGGCTATCCTCACTGCTATACCAGCGGAGTACAGGGAGCCATTGGGGGCGAAGAGCTCTGTTAAGGAGGCGTGGGAGGCTATTGCGGTGATGCGCGTCGGTTCTGACCGTGCAAAGAAGGCAATGGCCTAGCTTCTAAAGCAAGAGTATGCCAACCTCAAGTTCAAGGATGGTGAATCAGTGGAGGACTTCTCCCTTCGCCTACAGACACTCATCAGCAAGCTAAAGAGCTATGATGTCACCATCGACAAAGAGGAGGTGATCTCCAAGTACCTCCACTTTGTGCTGACAAAGTACATCCAGATCGCTCTCCACATAGAGATGATGCTGGACTTGTCCACCCTCACGATTGAGGATGTGATAGGCCATCTGTGGGTGGTGGACGAGTGCCTAGAATAGGCGACAACAACGAAGGACAGTGGCAAACTGCTACTGATAAAGGAGGAGTGGGCTGCTCAGAGGAACTCTGGGGTAGCCTCCTCTAGCCACGGTGGTGATGGCAAGCGCCGCGGCAAGGCTTCGTCGAAGAAGAAGAAGAAGCAGGTTGACCCCAACACCTGTCGGCGCTACGGGAAGATGGGCCATTGGGCACGAGAGTGCCCAAATCACAAGTAGGAGAAGAAGGCTGAGACTCATCTAGCGCAAGCTGATGATGTTGAGGCTACTATCCTAATGGCAACGTTCTGTGCACTACACGACATTAAGGCTGAGGAGAAGGGAGAGGTGACAACAGTGGAAGGACCTAGGAAGGCCCTGAAGGATGTCAACCTTGACAAACCATGAGCCCAAGTCCACCTCAGACGTGTGGGTGGCGAGCAGGAGCAGCGATGGTATCTGGACTCTGGTGCCAGCAACCACATGATAGGCTCCAACGTAGCCTTCTCCGAGCTCGATGACGATGTTACCAGTACGGTGAAGTTTGGTGATGGCTCAAGGGTGGCTATCTGAGGGCGCAACATCATCATCTTCAGGTGCCAGAACGGGGAGCACCGCATGCTAACAGATGTATATTACATCCTGCAGCTGCGTTCAAGTATCATCAACATTGGCTAGTTGGATGAGCGTGGTAGCGAGGTACTAATCAAGGACAGAGTCCTTAGGATCATGGACCAGGAGCAGCAACTTCTTGCCAAGGTGAAGAGGTCCTAGAACTAGTTGTACCTACTCGACCTAAAGGTAGAGCAGCCGGTGTGCTTGGCGGCAAGGCACACCGAGGAACCGTAGCTGTGGCATGCCCGGTTCAGACATGTCAGCTTTGACGCGCTTGGTCGGTTAGAGAAGATGGTCCGAGGGCTACCCCACATCGAGTACGAAGGCAAGCTGTGTGATAGCTGCCTAGTTGAGAAGCAGAGAAGGTTGTCATTCCCAAAGGTGGCCAAGTATCATGCAGAGGACGCTCTTGAGCTCGTCCACGGCAACCTCTATGAGCCGATCACGCTAGCCACAAAAGGTGGTCAGCGGTACTTCCTCCTGCTCATGGATGATTGTAGTTGCTATATGTGGCTACAACTCCTAATGAGCAAGGATGAAGCGGCGACGGCGATCAAGAAGTTCAAGATGCGCGCGGAGGCCGAGAGCGGCAAGAAGCTCTGCGTGTTGAGGACTGATCGTAGCGGTGAATTTACTTTGGTGGAGTTCGCTGCGTACCGCGTGGATCAGGGTGTGTTATGACACCACACCGCGCCATGCTTGCCACAACAGAATGGCATGGTGGAGCGATGGAACCAGACGGTGGTCGGCATGGCTCCATCTACGATGAAAGCCAAAGGCATGCCAGCAAGGTTCTAGGTTGAGGCGATGACCACGGTAGTGTTCATCCTCAACTGCGCGCCCACCAAGACCTTGATGGGCAAGACGCTGTTTGAAGCTTGGTATGGGTGCAAGCCGAGCATGTCCTTCCTCTGGACATTCGGCTGCATCGGCCACATCAAGAAGACGAAGCCGATCCTCAGCAAGCAGGAGGACAGGAGCACACCGATAGTGTTCCTAGGCTACGCAGAGGGTACCAAGGCGTACCGACTCTATGACCCACACGGAGACAAGGTACTTGTCTCGCACGACATCATGTTCGATGAGAAGGCGGCTTGGGACTGGAACAGTCTGAGCATGGGGGAAGCTGGGGTCTTCACCACCACCTTCGCCGTCGAGCACTTGGTCATCCATGGTGGTGGAGACGCTGGGGAAGAGGTGCCAAGTACTTCGGGAGGGGTACCGAGCACTCTAGCAACAGAGCTGAGCACTCCTAGGGAGGTGCCGAGCACTCTGGGAGGGGTGCTATGCACTCCAGGAGTGGAGCCGGGAGGTCCTGCAGCGGTGGCGACCACTCCAGGATGGATGCCGAGCACTCCCATAGCGGAACCGAGGGGTCTTGCATTGGTGCCGACCACTGCAAGATGGGTGCCGAGCACTCCAGGAGGGGTGCAGACCAGTCCAAGAGTAGTACTGAGCACTGCAACCGGGGTGCCGAGCACTCCAGGTGTTATGCCGAGCACTCCGGTGGAACAGGGAACTCCATCGATGTCGATCGAGTTTGCCTCACCTCCATGTGACATCACTGAGTTTGTGGATGCCTTCCATGATGATGAGGAGGTGCGGTTCCATAGGCTAGACGATATCATCAGCAGCACAGGGCCCTTAGGCCCAACGGGTCAGCTGCTTAATGATCAAGAGCTGTTGCTCGTCAATGCAGAGGAACCACCCACATTCACGCTGGCTGAGCATGATGGAAACTGACGGCGGGCGATGCTGGAGGAGATGAAGGCGATCAAGGAAAACGAGACATGGGAGCTCGTCGATCCACCTCTAGGATGTCGTCTGATCGGCCTAAAGTGGATGTATAAGGTCAAGCGGGACAAGCTCGGTGCCATTGTCAAACACAAGGCACGCCTCATCGCCTAAGGCTTTGTCCAGCGCGAGGGCATCTACTTCGAGGAAGTCTTTGTGTCGATAGCGCGCATGGAGTCTATCCGACTGCTACTGGTTTTGGCAGTAGCAAAGGACTGGCGCGTCCATCACCTGGACGTAAAATCGACCTTCCTCAACGATGAGCTAGCGGAGACAGTTTTCATTAGGCAACCTCTGGGTTTCGCCGTTAAGGGAGCGGAGCACAGGGTGCTTTGACTGCACAAGGTGCTCTACGGGCTGCGGCAGGCCCCACAAGCATGGAATGCCAAGCTTGATGTCATGCTGCTTGGGTTCCAGCGGTGCACAACCGAGCACGCACTCTACATGTGGTGATAGGGGAAGGAAGAGCTTGTCATCGATGTGTATGTAGACAACTTGATCGTCATCGGCGCGCGTGTAGAGGACATCGATAACTTCAAGCATGAGATGGTGGCTCGTTTTCGAATGAGCAATCTCGGCGCACTCTCCTACTACCTCGGCATCGAGGTGAGACAGGGGAAGGAGGAACTCACGCTCGGTTAGAGTGCATATGCCTCGAAGCTGTTGGAGCGGAGCGACATGGCTTGGTGCAAGCCATGCGTAACTCCGATGGAGGAGCGTCTGAAGCTGACGAAGGCCAACACTATGACAAAGGTGGATGCAACACTCTATCGGAGCATCATCGGCGGTCGCGCTACCTAGTCCACACGAGGTCGGAGATTGCGTTCGCCATGGGCTACGTCAGTCGCTTCATGGAGGATCCTCGAGAGGGTCACTGGGCTACAGTGAAGCGACTGTTGCGCTACGTCAAGGGGATGGTGGATCAAGGGATTGTCTTCCCCAAGATAGGCAGAAGTAGGTTGCAGCTCACTGTGTCAGTGATGCAGACATGGCGGGGATATCGACAAACGACGGAGCACCTCTGGCATGCTCGTCTTCTTTGGGCTGGCTCCAATTTTATGGCTATCACTAAAACAGAAGGTGGTGGCGCTGTCTACGTGCGAGACAGAGTATGTAGCAGTAGCCACACAGCGGTGTGCCAAGTAGTGTGGTTGCGTCGGCTGTTGGGTGAGCTGACCGGTGCGGAAGCTCACCCACCAGCACTGATGGTGGACAATCAGCCCGACATCACCCTCGCGAAGAATCCGATTCTCCATGACTGGAGCAAACACATCGATGTGAAGTTCCACTTCCTCAGGGACTGTGTCGATGGAAGGGGCATATCGTCATCGAGTTCGTTGAAACTGGTCGGCAACTCACGGATGTCCTCACCAAGCCGCTTGGCCGTCTTCGACTCACGGAGCTAAAGAAGATTATCGGCATGGCGGGGGTTCAAGGGTAGCAGAAGGATTAAGGGAAGAATTGTTAGATAATCTTCTGCATCCGTTGTGTGAATGCACAACAGGTGAAGGACGGCGCCAAAAAGGGCTCCCTGCTGTTGCACTATAGCAGCTGTAGGGACAGGCGTCGAATGGCTCACCTAACGCACTGTAGCCACAGCAAGGGCAGACACCAAAGTCAACCCTACTATCACATCTAGTAACTGTAGCAGCATGGCAGCTGTACTAGGACTAGATGGATAGAGTTGTATATATAGTTTGCCACTACAACTCAGTAAAGAGAGAGTTCATATTTGCCATCTTCTATACAAAGCTCCGGCCAACGTTGGTGTCTCTGCTGTGTGTATGCTCTGTTCTCCCTCCCTTCTTCTACCTCTAGCCATAGTGTGTGGTCAACAATGATAGTTCATGGTCGGCATCACTAGTGTGTGCTTGGCAACACTAGTGAGTGGTTGGATATCTCCATACCAGAGATCGAGGGGCTAACAAGTGGTATCAGAGCCATACAAACGCCGTCGCCTGACTAACCGCTGGTGATGACGAACAGTTCGGAGATGGGCAACAGCAGTGGCACTGTTGTGGCTTCCTAGCCATGATAGGAGGTCGTTGTTCGCATAGTGCAGGAGGTCAGTGGCACTAGTTGGCCGACGCTGACTCGCACCAACTATGGAGAGTGGTCGGTGACCATGAAGGTCAAGCTTAGAGCCCGACGGCTCTGGAATGCTGCTGACAAGGGCACCGACAATGAGGAAGATGACATGTTAGCATTGGAGGCTATCCTCACTGCTGTACCGGTGGAGTACAGGGAGCCATTAGGGGCAAAGAGCTCTGTTAAGGAGGCGTGGGAGGCTATTGCGGTGATGCGCGTCGGTTCTGACTGTGCAAAGAAGGCAATGGCCTAGCTTCTGAAGCAAGAGTATGCCAACCTCAAGTTCAAGGATGGTGAATCAGTGGAGGACTTCTCCCTTTGCCTATAGACACTCATCAGCAAGCTAAAGAGCTATGACATCACCATCGACGAAGAGGTGGTGATCTCCAAGTACCTCCACTCCATGCTAACAAAGTACATCCAGATCGCTCTCCACATAGAGACGATGCTAGACTTGTCCACCCTCACGATTGAGGATGTGATAGGCCATCTGTGGGCGGTGGACGAGTGCCTAGAATAGGCGACAACAACGAAGGACAGTGGCAAACTGCTACTGATAGAGGAGGAGTGGGCTACTCAGAGGAACTCTGGGGTAGCCTCCTCCAGCCATGGTGGTGATGGCAAGCGCCGCGGCAAGGCTTCGTCGGAGAAGAAGAAGCAGGTTGACCCCAACACCTGTCGGCGCTATGGGAAGATGGGCCATTGGGCACGGGAGTGCCCAAATCGCAAGCAGGAGAAGAAGGCTGAGACTCAT
>NW_027097305.1:0-60000 GCF_019320115.1 Miscanthus floridulus
TCCACCCAGAAAGCCTAACCCGAGGACCGCCTCTGACTCCGACCCCGTGTCTCCGACCGGGGTTCATAGAAAACCCTGCCCATCGCTATTCTCTAACTGGCGCGCCAGTACCGACTGGGGCCATCCGACCGGGGACGCCCGCTCGGAAAGAACCAGAAGGCATACTAAGGAAGGCAAGACGGGGCTCGCAAGTCAAGCCACGGCACCAGGGACCATACCCTATGGAACAGTGCTTTACAACTGCCCTACCACAAATAGTATTGTAGGCGCCAACATTTACCTCTACAGTATTGTAGGCGCCGGTCAAAACACCCGTACGGTAAGACCCCCCACGTACCTCTGGGCATCAACAGTATTGTGGGCGCTGGAATTCACCGTACCAGGTGAACATGGTAAAGCCTTGCCTCCAGTCGACGAGATAGCATTTTTGCAGGTACCGACGTCCTCCAGTCTTGAAGAAACACTACAAACTTCTAACCCTTGCGCAACGACGAGAAAACCTTGCAATAGGCCCAATTTTGTTGCAAAAGGTAGTTCGTACCATGAAATCGCGTTCGTTGGCAATGGTTGCAAAAAGTCACGTTGCAATAAGAACTTGCAACCATTGCTAGTTTGGCGTTGCAAGAGTTAGCTTTTCTTGCAACGTTGCAAAGCATTGCAATAGGACGTTATCGCAACATTCATTGGCGTGGCAATACGAGCACTTGCCACGTTTGTCTTCGTAGCGAGAGGTGGTAAATACAATGAGTGATAGCATGGCAATAGATTTTTATTGCCATGCTATAATTTTGTTGCTTAAGGTGTTGTTGCCACGACCGTTGTGTCGTGGCAAGTAAATCATTTGCCACGCAAATGTAATCGTTGCGAGAGAGTATACATTATTGCCATGCTTGTCTTGGTGTGGCAATAGTATCATTTGCCACGCAAATTTATCCATTGCGAGATACCGTTCATTATTGCCACGGCCGCGTTGCCGTTGCAACAGTATCATTTGCCACACAATTTTATTCGTTGCGATATACCGTTCATTATTGCCATGACCTCGGTGCCGTTGAATAGTAGAATTTGCCACACAATTTTATTCGTTGCGGAAGATTAATTGTTATTGCAACAATAGTCATGTTGTGGCAATAGTATTATTTGCAACGTAAATAAGTCTATTGCCATACATCATATTGCCACGCATCACGGCTCGTAGGTATAGCTTTTATTGCAATGCTAGTAACATTTAATTTTGGTTTAATAAATCATCATTGCAAATCAATAAACCATATCAAAAGCAATTGCACCCACATATATTTATTATAATTAATCATTCAATATGTTGCCAAACCCATGAAATAGTAGCTAAAATCATAAACAAGTGTACAATTAACTCATTATTTGACAACTTTTTACAAACTTCCTAACATCTATGCAGCACTTAGAAATTCCTAGCAGCCCAACATGTCATCTCCTCGGCTATGTCCTCGCTTGATTATGAGCCTCCCACTGAAACCTTGTCCACCTATTGCCAAAAGAATATGATTGGGATATTAGAACAATATGAAGTTTACTAATTTTTGCACAAATGTAAAGAGATGAAGATATAAAATGATTCTAATTTCTAATTTCATATACAAAAGCCATCAACCAAGCTTTTGCATAGTTGAAGTTCTACTGCAATTCTGCAAATAAGCAAATGTTGTCGGTCTAGTTGCTGCAATTCCTTTTTCCATGAAAAAGATGGAAGTCATGTTCCATTGTTCCAGAACCACAAACGTATGAATCAATTTCTAGTTTTACTCAAATTCTTATTGTATGCTTATTACAATTATGTTTTTCCATGAAAATAGCATTCTGTGTTTTCACAATAACTTGATATTTTGTTCTCTACTTTCTCAATCTTTATTTTGGTCTCTGTATTTAGAGTTTAAATGTTGTTCAAGATGTCAGCAATCCTTACTCCTTGAAAGCGTAGATGGCTGGGAATTTTAGCAAAATTTCATTGTAAGTATAGGTCAATTATATAAGTTCAATTGACTTTACAAATGATAATCTATATTTTTTTGCAGGCTACATACTGAAGGCATGGTTCTATTAGGTAATACAAGTTTTTGTAGCAGTCTAGCAGACACATGCAGCTGTGTTTCATTTGATTGCATTATAAGATGTATGCATTCTGTTTTGCTCTTTATAAATTCTGCTAAAAGAAGCAGAGTCTATCAGCAAGCCTTGGGGAGGGATGGAGAAGAAAATACGGCTTTGATCCTATCCATCGTGGTCTTTTCAATGGATCAGATGCAGCTACTGCATATGTTACAGCAGCTGCCTTCTCTGAATTTTTAAGGCAGCAGCAGTTTAGTTGATTAGAAAAATCATAACTTGAGTTGTAGACAACGAAAAATTATATTCTTTAACAATATGGAAAGCCCATGAAATTCTCTACATCTTTCTAGTTATTTGTTAAATAAGATTCTGCAGTTATCATGGTAAAAAAACACAAACACCCACTGCTGTCCAGACCAAGGTCAAAACCTGACCGGCTACTTTCAAAATTCATAACTCTAATTCTCTAGGTCTAAAATCATGACCTTTCACGACGACAAACATCTCCAAACCCTCTACAACTTTTGTATTATCAAGTATCACAGAAAAGGTAGATTACTATTCAGAATAACTCACCCAATCAAACATGCACAAGCTGCAGTTTTCAGCACGCATGTTCAATGTATTTTCTACATTTCCTAGTTCAACAAGGAAGGTCACATTTGATAAAATTTCATTAAATCATGCAAGAATTTAGATTCCAATTAGCTGGTTGTTACCTTCCTCCTTTTGGGATTATTTCTTGTCCTATTCATCAGCTGCTGTGAAGTGATATATGTCTTCGCTGTAGTCACATTTGCAGTGTTTTCGTTGAAAAGAGCTCTACTAGGAGGTGCAATACTTCTAGTGGAGCGAGTAGGTGCTGGTGCACCTTTTTGTATGGTGACAACGCTTCCAGGCTGAGTCTACAAACATCAAGTTGTTTGATCTATTTTAGCTACAGTTCAAGGTACATGGAACATAGTGAAATAATGTCATTACCTCCTGTAACCCATCTTCATTTTCATTTTCATGTCCACCGGTCTCATCTTCCTCTTCTATGATTGGTGCAACTTGTGTACTGGCATTGTTTTGCAGGGTACTCTATACATAGAAATATTGGGGGTGAAAGATTAGGCATCACAATCATAAGATTATCAAGAGTACAAAGGATAAAAAATTATTCTAATACCATAATCATAGCTCCTTCTTTGTGTTGCGCTAGCATATTAAGAAATTCTTGCTTCATTTCTTCCCTTAAGTTTATCTTAGCATTTTCCAGCTCCTCTCGCATCCTCCTATTTTCTTCTTTCTCCCTTTCCCTTTCCCTTTCTGCAGCTTCTTGCGCAATATGTTCTTTGAGCTTGTCAACCTCCGCTTCTAAAGCAATGCTCTTTTCCCTAGCTGCAGCTTGAGCACGTGCATGTACTTCAAGGTTCCTTTGGACATTATGCCACAAGCTTCCTTTGGACTACATTTGGAATGCCTCCACATTGATTATTTATATGCTTCCATTTACTTGTTTGCTACACAAGTTACCGAAAATTCAAATAACCATTTTTGTGACACTTATCATCTAATTTGAAGGTGTAAAAGGTTGCATATAAACTCCTAACAACCTAAAGCAGGTACTAAAATAAACAAATTAAAGTTGGACAATCACTATCTGCTCGACCCTTCCTGACAGTTCTAGAATGTCATCAATGGATCACCAGCAAAAATTAAATAGAAGTAAATAACATGATTAAGAGAGATGTTCACAGAACAACTAGCTAGCTTCCCTGCTCTGCTCGTCCACCGACAACCGGAGGCCGGAGCCACATCCCTGCTATGTGTGTGCCATCACCTACCGCAGCATCTCTGCCCCATCTGTGGGTTCACCTTGGGGCTGGGATGGATGCGCTGCCACCAGGAAGGACCTTGCGGGGGAGAGGGGGACTGTTGTTGCCGGGGAAGGACACGTTGCTCGAACCTTCGGCCGCCACGCGGGGACGTGCACCTACTGGCATGCAGGATGCGCCAGGCCGCCGCTCACTAGATGCCCCACGGGGTGCGCGCGACCAAGTCGCGCTGCCGCCGACGAGGACACGAGGTGCGCCACCAGCTCCACGTGGCCCACGCGTTGTCCGTGGTTTGCGACTGGCGGCCCACCGCGCCGGCTGGCGCCTAAGCACTGACGGCCGCTGCCTAAAGAAGAAGCAGGTGCGGCCCTCCGCGCCGGCCACCGGGGAGGTAAGAAGGGGCGGTGTGGGTGGGGAAGGATCAGGGCCTCAGGGGCGGTGCGGGTGGGGAAGGATCAGGGGCGGCACGAGGTAGCCGGACTGCGTGCGGCTGCACATAGAGAAGAGGGGCGGCGGCTGAGAGAGGGAGGAGCGGTGAGGGTAAGGAGATCGGTTGTTTATATATACTAGGGGTTTTTAATGGGCCAGTTGGGCTGATATATTTCTCTGAGTCTATTTGCTATAACATTTTTTGGGTTTTCGGTAACCAAGGGTTAAAACGTTGTTAACTGAGCAAAATTCGGTTAGTTAAAATTCAGAACCAAATTAGTGTTCGATTTTTTTGGTTTCTATTTTTAGTTTTGGTTATGGCTTTTAAATATTTACTAGCAAAATTACCTGTGCATTGCAACCAGAAGAAAAAAAGTTGTCAATGTTAAGAAGAAGCAAGAACGAAAACATTACATATCTATTTATCTTTTATATTATATCATTCTATAAAATTTAAAATCTATAATTTATTTTACGGTGACCATGGCATCTACAACATAAATTAATATCGACGGTACTAATATGACAATATCCTATCAAGGTTGTATCGAAATAAACGTATTTTTGATAGATTTTTTCCTATATTGTAATGTTATGATATATTTACTCATAAATATATCATAACTTTAATTTTCATAATACCCACGTATTGATGTCGTTAAATATTGAGTTCCTTGACTTTCTTTGAGGATCTTAACCATATATAGTTTTAATATATGATTATAGTCGGTGAGGACTTAGTTGGTATCTATTAAACGTCCGCCGCCGCACTGCCCCCTTCTCCCACCGTGCGGCCGTCCCCTGCGCACGCAGCGCCCTTTCCCATGCCACGCCGCACCCCATCGCCAGCCGCGCCACGCCACCATCCCGTGCCTTGACCCTATCCACTAGCGCGCCCCTGTCCACCTTGCCCGTTGCAGCCATGGCGGACACCACGCTATCACCACCCCGGCGCCACCAGGAGGAGGTCACCGTTGGTCTGGACTTCATCTCCCACTGCAGGAAGGGGAGGCTTGCGCACGCTGGGCTGTTTGTCCTTGACGTTCTCTCTAGACCTAAGCTTGCTAGTTACCGCAGTCCCCAACCAAGTAGGCCATGGCTTCTGGTGCCGCTGTGTTTGAAGTGTTTTAGGCGTTTCCAACTTATGTTTCAAGTGTTTAATCTGAATATTGCAAAAGTCGATTTAGGATGTTGCATATGTTGTAATGGTAATATACACATGTTGCAAGCGTATGATTCAAGTGTTTTAGGTGTTTTAGACGTTTTGTTTCAAATGTTTGATCTGGATGTTTCAAAAGTTGATATGGTGTTGCACATGTTGCAATGGCTATACTTGCATTGTTTTAAGTGTTTCACCTGTGTTCAGACGTATGTTGTAAATGTTTTATCTGAATGATTCAAAAGTAGATCTTGTGTTGCAGACCACTATCCGTCTGCTGCTGCTTGTGTGCCGTCGTGGTTCACGTGCTGACGCCTGTGGCCTGCATACGCCTCCACAAGTAGCGCGCGTGGGCAGGGGGCGTGGTTATGCGGGATGGACGTGGGGGCACGGTTCTACCGTGCTGGGCACGGGTCGCGGTTTCGGACTCTGGCGCTGGTTGGGAACGGGACAGAACGCGTGGGATGCAATGCGGGCACGGGACACAGGAGCTGTGTCCGGACGCAGGCCTAGGACCGGACGTCCCGGCGCTAGCCCTACCCATAAATTAATTTTATTCATAATCAAAGCTACATCAACAATTTAGTAATGTGAGTATTTATTTATAGGAAAGAATCTAGAGTTCAAAGAGCAATAATATTATATTTATTGTTTTATTTTATTTATACAAAAAAATTAGAGTTTTTTCTGGCTAGTTTCATACTTTATAATAATGAATGGTTGTGTGCAAAACTCTTACATATGCCGGAATAAAAATTTATTTTTTTAAAAGAGTTAATATTGTAAATTCTTAGATGAAGTATGTGTGGGAAAAAAAGCGCGCGTGCAGGCTGAGAGTACGAGCGCGAAACAGAGCCAAATCACAGCAAGTATATAATGACTGGGGGCGCCTAGGTCACAGAAAAGAATTCGATCGCTCCATCGGTCCTCCTCGCGTCGCCGGCTCGTTGCCATCGTTTCTCGTCGCACCGCCGCTGGCAGCAAATCGCGAGGAGAATCAGCCCTGCTCTCGTCACCCGTGCCATCTCTACCTCCTCATCTCCTTGTCTCCATGCACGCGCCCATCCTCCCAGCCTTCTGGTGCTTCTGAGGTGAGTTATCCTTTTCCCCTTCTCGTCTCTGTGACTTGCCGATTGCTAAATCTTTTTTAGGGAGCCAATTGCTAAATCTTAATACGCCATGTTTATATTCTGTAAAAAAAAACCTAGTCGAGGTGACGGTTTGCCTGCCGCCGCACGCGGACTCCGGGAGATAGCGAGACGCGATGCCTTGATCTGCAGCCGCAACCCACAGGTCCGCAGAGGCCCAGGCGTCTAAGCGATGCGTAATAAGCGGAGAAAAAGCAGGAGCTAGGCGTCACTGGCATGTCGGTGGGCGGGCTCACGTGCGGGAAAATAGCGCGGCACGGCCACGGGCAGGAAATCGTGAAAGCAGAGCACGGGCGGCCAAGGGCAGGAACCGCGAAAACAGAGCATGGGCGGCCACGGATGGGAACGCCAAAACAGAGTAGATAAGGTCAATCTCGTCTGTGCCCATGCTCTTTCTGCAACCCCGTCCAATCCCGATCATTCTGCTGCTGATTGCCGCCCTCATAAACTTGGAGCTCGGATCTTCTGTCGGCGATCTGAATATATCTGATCGAAGCCGCCGCCACCGTGCATCAGAGCCGCCGCCGACTGCGATTCCTTTGTTTCTCGTGGCTTTTTGCCGATCTGTCCGTGGGCGCGCGCCTCCATCCGGATGATCCCCAACTCTCGTGTTCGCTGTGACGCCTTTCAGGTTTCAGCCTTTGCTATCTTCTCCTTTCTTGCTTGATCTGCTACTGCTGGTTGCTCTCGGTGGAGTTGGGGTCGTCTCTGTTCCAGAACATAGGCGCTACCAAATTTACGGCAGTTTACGTCTAACTACTGGAGACTGGACTAACAGAGCATAGGCCCCTAGCGTTGTTGCCGGCACAGCCCTGTCCCACCAGGTGCTTATATCTGGTAATTTATCCTTCACTATATTCTCTGCAAGGCAGCAAGTTGATTGATGAATTATTGTCACAGATAATGACAAGAATGTGTTCTTTCACTTGTATAAATACTGCAATTTGTTTGTCTATAAATGTCACTGGATATACACTGCATCATTTGTGTGTTGGCACCTCTCCCAACAACAACAACAAAAAAGAAATAAAAAAGAAATAAAAAAATGTTTAATCGCGTTTAATCTACGTGTAGTCAACCTAGGCGCTAGATAGTGGCCAAGCGCCTGCCTGGCGCCTAGGGTTTTTTGAACCTTGCTGCTTGGTAAGAGTCAAAATTGGTTGTGCTTCTTCCTGAGTTCTCGTTTACAGCTTAACGCAGGACAACGCAAGAGTTTCGAGTCAGCAGTCCTTGCATACTCGTGCTATGATTAACCCACTCAGGCTATGATGGCATGACAGATGACCCCATGTTTTTTAGATCGTCCTGCAGTCCTTGCATACTTAAAGATTGATTAACTGTATTTAAACTAAATTTCAACTTTTTTATATCGCAACTCGTGGAAAGTCAGCCAAGTGCTAGC
The DNA here is from genome assembly GCF_019320115.1 of Miscanthus floridulus. Lineage (NCBI taxonomy): Eukaryota > Viridiplantae > Streptophyta > Magnoliopsida > Poales > Poaceae > Miscanthus > Miscanthus floridulus. The sequence continues at coordinate 8,047 of NW_027097305.1, forward strand.
ATGGTAAGTCTTTGCTATATATTTGACATTATTTATATCGTAATTACTGGAAATTTTCAACTTAATCTTTGAATTATGATTTATCATATTATTTTTTGCATACCCTTTAATAAAATTATAGGCCAGCCACTCTCGAGTGGCTGAGTACGTTGAGAATGACCTGCCGCAGCTAGACTCCAACATATACCAGAAGAGAACGATAACTAAAACTACTCTCTGTTTATTTTATTTTGGACTGTTGAATCTGAAATAGACAATGATAACTAAAACTACTCTCTGTTGCAAGCTTTTTCCTGAGTTAATTTTAGCCAAAGTTAGGTAGCATGATTGGTTGGATTGCCTGCTTTCAGTAGGATTTTATTACTACCTTGTTGCTGCCGTTGCAATTTCTAGGACATGTCCAATACTTACATTTCTTGGAGATTGATTTCTGAAATGTTGCTGCTTTCTAGTTCAATATATAGATATTACTTTTGGCTCTTGCATGAATGTAGTACTCCTGTTAGGTAATTAAAACATGAATTGAACTTCTTGTTCATCGGTGTAGGTTTGCCCATATGACTGGACAGCGTACACGTACTTAAGACGATGAGGAAGATGACTATTAGTACGTTGGAGATAAGGATGAAAACGGAACGGAAATATCCCGAACCGAACCGCATCGTTTTCTATATTTAATCTGATCGAATCCGCATTTTCTTGTCCGACTTTACCGTTTTCGCTTTCGCATTTCAGATGTTTCGTATTTCAAATATAAAAGTAGAAAATGGTTTAGATATTTTTTGACCGTTTTCTACTTTTCTACTTTTAATTTGAAATATTCCGAATTGAAAATTCGGTTTAAACCGAATTTGGCCAACTGCACAGGTCATACAGCCCAATTACAGGTTGTTCATCACGCAGCTGCGTTCTTTCTACTGGTGGCCAGCTGCCCTCTCTTATAGATGGCGTCCAGCCTCATCTCTCTTCACCTCACGAGATGGTGCTAAATGTCAGGAAACCAGCAACATCTACATGAAAGCCCACCTGGGCCATAGCCCATCAAGCTCATCGGTTTAACCCCCACCTGCAAAGTCAATCATTTGATAGTTTTTTCATCAGCCGAATAAATCTTTGTTACTCAAAAGAAAAATCTGAATAAATCTTTAAAATAAAATACTACATCTATTCTAAAAAGATTAATAAAATTATTCAGACTCAGTTCGAGTTCATGTTTCTATAATATGCACTTGTTAATTAATTATTATATGTACTTGAACTTGATCATGTATGCACTTAGTCATGCACTTGGTCTACGGGTCGGTATTCCGTATTGAGTTTTCGTATATCAACCGTGTTCGTATAAATCCGCTCGAATTGGTTCATTTTCGAAATTCTCGATAATTCATAAGTTCGCGTTCGTTTTCGTGTCTGGTTTTACCGTTTTCGCTTTCATTTTCGTATTTCAAATGTAAAAGTAGAAAACAATTTAGGAGTTTTTCGACCGTTTCCGACCGTTTTCATCCTTAGTTGGAGACTCATATTATGAGTCAATAAAACGGTTTGTGGCCTTTTCAGCAGCAGGGAAGTCAATGTGAGATAACTGCATGCATGGTTGAATTTCTCAGGTTATGCACTTGCTTTGGATATGACAACAAGGGACTTCCAATCTGCTGCTAAGGTGGGTGCTACCTTTTGTAGTTTTACAGAGTCTTGGAGTGATGTGAATTTATGCAACTCATCTTTTGTGAATTGCAATTGAAAGTAGAACATTTTTTTGTGCGCTTAGACTCTGTAAAATGTTCTACTTTCAATCTAAAGCATTTTTCGTCCAATTTAATTGTTTCAAGCTTTGGTACACAGGGACAGTTGCGAATAGAAATAGAGTAGGAGTTTTGATTGATAAGAGCCTCAAGAATGGTGTGGTGGGAGTGAGAAGGCAAGGAGATAGGATTATCTTAGTCAAGCTTGTCGTTGGTGATATGGTCTTGAACATAATTAGTGCGTATGCCCCCCAAGTAGGCCTCAACGAGAGTGCTAAGAGACAGTTCTGGAAAGACTTAGATGGTCTGGTTAGAGCTATACCTAGTAGTGAGAAGCTTTTTATAGGAGGAGATCTTAATGGACATGTAGGTACTACAAGCGCAGGTTTCGAGGCAGTTCATGGAGGTTTTGGGTATGGTAGTAGGAATCAGGAGGGGGAGGAAGTTTTGGACTTCGTGGTAGCTTTTTACCTGATGATAGCCAACACTTTCTTTAGAAAGAGAGAATCTCATCTAGTGACCTTCAGTAGCGGACAACACTGTAGCCAGATTGACTTTGTCCTCGCAAGAAGAAAGGACAAACGAGCATGCTTGGATTGCAAGGTGATACCAGGGGAGTGTGTTGTTTCTCAACATAAGCTTTTGGTGGCAGATTTTTGTTTTCAGGTGCGTGCCCGTAGAGATAAACAAGCTAAGATTGAAAGAACAAAGTGGTGGAAACTGAAAGGGGAGACGTCAGAGGTATTTAGGGAAAGGGTTATCAAAGAGGGCTCTTGGAAGGAAGAAGACGACATAAACAATATGTGGGACAAGATGGCAACCAATATTCGGAAGGTAGCCTCAGAGGTATGTGGAGTAACCAAAGGAAGGGGACGCGAGGCTAAAGATACTTGGTGGTGGAACGAGGAAGTCCAAATGGCTATTAAGGAGAAGAAAGAATGCTATAGACGCTTGTACCATGACAGGAGTGTGGACAACATAGAGAAGTACAAGGTGGCAAAGAAGACTGCAAAGCGAGCTGTAAGTGTGGCAAAGGGTAGAGCGTACGAGGATCTTTACCAACATTTGAGTACGAAGGAAGGAGAGAAGGACATTTATAGGATGGCTAGGGTTCGTGAGAGAAAGACACGGGACTTCAACCAAGTTAAGTGCATTAAGGATGAAAGGGAGCATCTCTTGGTAAAGGAGGATGAGATCCGACATTGATGGCAAGAGTATTTTGACAAATTGTTCAATGGTGAGAATATGGACACAACCTTTCAGTTGGATGACTCTTTTGATGACACCAATAGGCGCTTTGTGCGGAGAATCCAAGAATCTGAGGTCAGAGAGGCGTTGAAAAGGATGAAAGGAGGTAAGGCGATGGGACCGGATGGTATCCCAATCGAGGTGTGGAGATGCCTCGGAGACATAGCTGTAGGATGGTTAACCAAGCTGTTCAACCATATTTTTCGATCGAACAAGATGCCTGATGAGTGGAGGAGAAGTATATTGGTACCGATCTACAAGAATAAAGGGGATATTCAAAGTTGTATAAATTACCGGGGAATTAAGTTGATGAGCCATACTATGAAGCTATGGGAGAGAGTTATCGAGCATCGCTTAAGAGCAATAACGCGGGTCTCTATGAACCAATTTGGTTTCATGCCCGGAAGGTCAACCATGGAGCGGTATAGGGAGAAGAAGAAGGACCTACATATGGTTTTTATTGACTTGGAGAAGGCTTATGATAAAATACCAAGGAATGTTATGTGGTGGGCTTTGGACAAACATAAAGTCCCAACGAAGTACGTCGGGCTCATTAAGGACATGTACAACAATGTTGTGACTAGAGTTCGAACAAGCGATGGAGACACGGATGACTTCCCGATTAGGATAGGACTACATCAAGGGTCAGCTTTGAGCCCTTATTTGTTTGCTTTAGTGATGGATGAGGTCACAAGGGACATACAAGGGGACATCCCTTGGTGTATGCTTTTCGCGGACGATGTAGTGCTAGTTGATGAAAGCCGAACAGGAGTGAATCAGAAACTGGAGTTATGGCGGGAGACTTTGGAGTCCAAAGGTTTTAGACTTAGTAGAACTAAAACTGAGTATATGAGATGTGACTTTGGCACTACTACTCGGGAGGAGGAAGATGTTAGTTTGGAAGGTCAAGTAGTGCCTAGGAAGGATACCTTTCGATATTTAGGATCAATGCTACAGAGGGACGGGGATATTGATGAAGATGTTAGCCATAGAATCAAAGCAGGGTGGATGAAGTGGCGGCAAGCGTCTGGTGTCCTATGTGACAAAAGGGTACCACATAAGCTAAAAGGCAAGTTTTATAGGACGGCGATTAGACCTGCTATGTTGTATGGTGCAGAATGTTGGCCTACGAAAAGACGACATATTCAACAGCTAAGTGTCGCGGAAATGCGTATGTTGCGTTGGATTTGCGGTCATATAAGAAGGGATCGAGTTCGGAACGATGATATACGTGAGAGATTAGGGGTAGCACCAATTGAAGAAAAGCTTGTCCAACACCGGTTGAGATGGTTTGGACATGTGCAACGGAGACCTCCAGATGCACCGGTGCGTAGTGGAATCCTAAGTCAGGATAGTAACGTGAAGAGAGGCAGAGGAAGACCGAAGTTGACTTGGGTAGAGACAATAAAAGGAGACTTGAAAGGATGGAATATACCCAAAGACTTAGCCTTAGATAGGAGTGCTTGGAAGACAGCTATTCACGTGCCTGAACCTTGATTGCTTCTGTTGGGTTTCAACTCTAGCCTACCCCAACTTGTTTGGGACTTAAAGGCTTTGTTGTTGTTGTTGTTGTTAATTGTTTGAGATTATGCTTTTCTAGTCCTACAGTCTCTTAGCATTCTACAGATTATTTATGTGCAATTATTTTGTCTCTAGAATATGTCCTGTAGAAAGGCTAGAGCTGTAGCAAATATAAGAGTCATATGTATTTTATGTTTTGCAATCTTTGGGTATCAGTGTGCTACCTATCGCATGTGCCTCAATACATATATACATGATGAACGAGATAAAATTTACTGTCTTCTAAGTGTGGCGCTGGGTTCCTAAAATTTGGTAGGGGATTGGATGATTTAGATGGTTTTTTAGCAATTCCTTATGTGCTCCTATCTTAACCACCTTTTTTTTTCACGTTCTGGTGTACTTGCCGGTGTTCGAGTTGAAGTACTTGGTGTTGACCTGGGAAGGTGCAGAAGCCACAAGAAAGTGATTAAAACCGAAAATTAGGTGTCTATAAATATTTCACATGAGATTTCCTGTTAATTGCTGGGAGATTTGAAGATGCAACTGCAGTGTTTAGAAAAATGTGGGGATCTGCAGATGCAGTTGAACCATCGACATTTATATTTATCACATCAAAACTTGAATTTTATATTCTAATTGCTTATGCTTTGTGAAAACTCATGTAATATTGATGATTGGTTACAAACGGAGTGCTGCGAATATCGTGTTCAAAGTATAAATTTTTTTGCTAGCCTGAGCCTCACCGTGGCTCGCTTCTGAGGATGGCCACGCCGTGGAGCCCCGCATCACAGCTGCCGGCTGCAAGTGTCATAGCTGACGCGGGGATGCACCGCCGGGGCCGTCGTGATTGTGGCCTTGCAGAGCGGCGCTGGCCCCTCGGAGCCACGCGTCTCTATTGCTGCGGCACCTCCACCCGCGAGCAAAACTCATGGCACCGAGAGAAGAACCCACCGCACCGAGATGTGTAATAGTGTAGATGTGATGAGTGTTTTCAACAGTTTTGCAAGCATGGGGTACAGAGACAAGGAAAATAACTCTATAAATGACAATTATTTGCAATGACGTGAATACACCAGTGATACAAATAATTATGTGCATAGGAAAATACTATTTTTAGGTTTTTACCGTAGCGTAACACAGGCACTATACTATTTCTATAATATATTGAAAATGATGCAATGAATTGGAATCTCTCTTAATTCTTGTTGTACTCTATTTATATCAGGATTAATAATTTCAAACTATAGTTGTTTTTATGTGTATCCCTCAAATAAAGTCGTAGCGTTAGCACGGGCACTATACTAGTCTGAATAAGAATCTTGCAAAAATTTGTCTGGATTATCAACAACAATGAGTAATTTGATCTAGTCAAGTACCAAACTTAACAGTAATATGTAGAGAAAAAACTGAGCAATAATGCAAGCATACGTGATTCTCTTTTTCACGTCGATGATCGCTGGCCGGCCACTGATCGTCTCTTGTGGATGATGAAGGGTGCAAGGTGAAACTGGTTCAACGCTCCGTCCCCTCTCGCACGCCGAGGAAGGACTGGACGGTGCTCGCTCTCCTTATCTCGTCGATGATCAGGAAGGAACTAGGGCACCAATATGCCGTAGTCGCTGCAGGGAATTCAAGGGCCGTGACGACTATGGCCGTAGGGAAGGGGCACCGCGATGATAAAGGCTTTAGGGAGGCCTTGACCACGCTAGCTGCTGGTGCTGGCTGTAGGGATCAAGGGGGGCCTCCACCACGTTCTTCGCAAGGAGACAACGCATGGGGGAAGAAGAGCGGCCGCGAGAGAGAAGGAGCCGCGACAGGAGCTACAGGCCGCGACCTCTACGTGATATGTAAAATTAGATTAGATCCTTTTTCCAATATAACTCGTCAACATTAATTAATATAGGGTACTTTCGCTATTACTAACATAAACATAGACATAGCCTAGTGGTAGGAGCTTACTTTCAAGACCAAGAGGTCTCAGGTTCGAAACTCGTATTGTTGTCATTTTTTTTAAAAAAAATTATGCAACCATTAAAGTGGAAAGGCTTAGGTATTGCAACAATGTAATTTTTCGTTGCTATATTATAACCTTTTTGCAATGAACGAAACTGCTACATACAACGAAACCATAATCGTTGCAACCTTAATTTTTTGCAACGCAAGCGACTATTATATACAACGGAACATATTCGTGGCGATATAGATGGGCTATTGCAACCATAAAATAAAGAGTTGCAATATCACCTTAGTATTGCAACGAAAATAAACTTGCCTGCAACGCAAATCAAATTGTGGCAACATTAATCAATTATTGCAACCGTTCAATAATTTGTTGCGATAACACTTACTTTTTACAACGATCTCCACACTTATGGCCACAAAACAACCTTAATGGCAAAAAACCAATCTATCACAACCAAAAGTGAAAATCGTTGTGATAACAACGCTTGTTGCAATGAAACCATGCCGTTGCGACAAAAAAAGTGTGGTATAAGGGTCAGAAGTTAGTAGTGAAAGCAGCTCAACCTCCCACATGTACCTGACATTCTGCAGTGACATCAACAGTATTGTGGGCGCCCACCATTGTCCCGTCCCCGTCAGCGTGGGCAACAAGGCTTAGAAACGTCCATACTCTCTCTCCCTCTCACTTGTAAAGCCATCCCCTTCTTCTATAAAAGGGGATGTGCTCCCTCCAAACAAAGGCGGTGAACCCAAGTCGACTTCTTCAAGTTCAGGTTTAGGGTTAGACACTTCATTCATAGCATAACTCCTGTCGATCTCGGCCCTTCCAACTGGACCGACCAGACACCCCATCTCTCTCTCTCGTTTGTAACCCCACTACAGACTTCGAGCACCTGGGCTCAGGAATAAAGTCACCGACCGACCCACACTAGACGTAGGGCACGTTGCCTGAACCAGCATAAATCCTGTGTCATTGAGTGCTAGGCCACCTCCGATCACAATGTACAGCAAAACTATAAATATTTACTAGTTGGTCACTTTCTGTACCGACAAGTTATTTACCGGTTATGACGTGAATGGATATCGTTTTCACACAGCAAGCTACGAGCAGAGTCGGCCTAATCGAAAAACCACAAACAGTGGAGTTGTTACGCCCGGCACTGATGGACTCGACTATTATGGAAGAATTGAAGAAATCTACGAACTATCATTCTATGGTTCCAAACCTCTTACTCCTGTCATATTCAAATGCCATTGGTTTCATCCTGGAGTAACGAGACAAACCCCTAAGCTTGGGCTAGTCGAGATTCGACAGGATTCCGTTTATCCAGGAAAAGATATCTACATTGTGGCTCAATAGGCCGTCCAAGTTTATTATATGTCATACACGTGCAAAGACGCCGAGCATCTTAATGGTTGGTCTATTGTGCACAAGGTATCACCACACGGTAAACTACATGTCCCAAACAATGAAAATTACAACTTCAACCCAAACACATATGATGGAGAGTTCTATCAAGAAGAGGGGCTACAAGGGAGGTTTGACATAGACTTAACCGAAGAGATATGAATGGAAGTAGACAATGAAATGGATGATGATGAGGATGCTGGAGACGAGGTGCGAAATCTGAAGGACATACAAATGCTTGAGTGATTACGTTTAGGCAATGACAATGAAGACAACATTCCTCCTTCGGATAGTGTTGATGAGTTGGACAATGTTGATAGTGATGACGAGACCTATGATCCAGCTAATCTCAATCATGAAGATTATTTCTAATACATGTAATACTATGTTTTTTGTAATTATGTTTTGTTCATTTTTGCATATATTTCTAATACATGTATTACTATGTTTTTTGTAATTATGTTTTGTTCATTTTTGCACCTATTTCTAATTATGTCTTGTTTTTTCTTTTTTATTGCAGGTGATTGAAAAAAGATGGCGGGCGACTGTCATAGGTCCGTGAACTCGATTTACCAAAAACCACGCCAGCTACAGGAGGAGGCGGAGGGGGCGGCGGAGGGATCAGACAGGAGGAGGAGGAGGACCGCCAGCCACAGGAGGGGGCCGTCTCCTCCCACACCATGTGAGGAGGAGGTGGCACCCATGGACGAGTCGGACAAGGAGCTAGTTCGGCAGACAAATGAGGAGGAGGGGCCGCACGAGGATGACGAGTTGGAGGCGGCAGGCACGGGTTCCGCTTCCTCCGACTCCTCTTCGAGTGTCTACTTGCGAGGTCCCGTGAGCCTCCCACCGGTTCCGCTTCCTCACCAATGCCCAGTGATTCACCTCAAAGGATAAAAGTAAGTAACTTTATATGTTATCACCACTACTTCATATGATATGATGAAAAAAACTAATATTTTTTCTTAATCACTTGTGTAGGAATAGGGTGGTTGTGTCGAGTGGTAGCGCATGGCTAATCAACGGCATCCTGGGTCTTCTGTGCAGGCAACACTTCCCTGGCATTGTCACTTACGCATCGAAGATGAAGCTGACCTACTCGTTTGACCACTACGCCATCGCCATCGATGCGGAGTACCCCAACAAGGCGGCGCGGGTGAAGGCAGAGTTTTGGGTAAGTCTCCCTCACACAACATTGCTCAATACGTCGCATTCATTGGACTTTTCTTGAAATAATGAATGGATACATCGCTTTTGTATGCAGACTTATTACAGGTGTGAGGAGGGATTTGAGGCCAGGGTAGAGCCGGTGACTACCAAAGCCTGTAAAAAACTCGTCACCGACATGCATCACGAGGTGCGCATCCAGACCATCGTAACCTACTACGGTCGAAGCTTGGAGAGAGGAAAACCAAGAAAGATGCAAGAGAGATGTAGCTTACCCGGGAGCAGTACCTTGAGGTAAATAAAGAACATCAATATTGATTCAGTTTGAGATTAAGTTGGTTTAATTTGATCTTCTTATATGTCCAATACTTGATGACATGTAGATGATTCCCTAGTGGTGCCAAGCGTATCCCGAGTGCTGGGTGATGATGGTGGAGAGGTGGTTCACGAAGGAGTACCTCAAGATGCACAGGGATGCCCGGGACCATCATTTGCAGATGCAAGGTCTGGCACACCATCAAGGCAGCCGCAGCCTCACCGGATACAAACAAGCATGGGTACACGAATTCATTTATCTATTGTGACGCTCAGTTCTACCTGATTTCTAATCATCGTGCTGTCTTTCTCAAAGTTGTCATCACATAGTGGCCAGGCTTGCTCGGACTTCCAAGCATGGTGTATGGCCCACAAGGGCAAGGTGACGTCCGACGTCTCCTTCAACCTAGAGGACCCACTCGAGGCATACACGAACCCGAGCGTCCACTCCCGCATCAGTGAGTACACTGAGGTGGCGAGGTTGCTTCATGGGTCAGACCACGATCCAAGCACCCATGACTTTGATGGAGAGGCCATCATGAGGGTAGGGCAAGGCAAGAAGCATGGGCGGTTCTGGCTTGGCGACGGCATCATCGACACGGCCTCTACTCCCTCTCTCTCTCCCAGATCCAAGCACGGAGCACGAGCGAGAGCCTAGCCATTCACACACGGCCGACCGCTGCATAGCACCGGGTCGACACACTCGAGGCTATTCCTGTTTTACTCATCATACATTGATCTTTACACACCTTAATTAGCTTTGCATTACTAAAACATTGGAGTGAAATATTGCAGGCCTGGCTGGAACAAGAAATGAGGCAACGTCAGGAGCTAGAGGCCGGGCAGTAGAGGATGGCGGCCCAGCTGGAGGCCGAGCGGCAGGCCTAGGCACAGAGGCTGACGGACATTATAGAGTTCCTACAAGGGCTTGTGCAATGTGTGGGCTTCTCTCTGCCAGCTGGGCTATTGGTTCCACCTCCGCCTCTGCGTCCTGTAGCTGAAGCTACTCCTGTGAGTATGAAAGTTTTTTACTTTCCCTTGTGCTTTGCTTGTATCGCCTCTACCTTCCTAGATTAGCTATCCAAATAATCTTGTCTCACATGCAATCTTTTCTCCTTTGTGCAGTCTCCATCTGACGGTGGTTCGAATAATCCACGTCATGCACCTCCGAATAATGGAGCTGGGCCTTCACCACAGTCGTAGTGGCCGAGATGAGTGCACGTTGTATTTTTTTCATTTGTTGTTCACTTGGTGATGGACTTGTGATATACTTATGATGCACTTGTGCACTTTGATGGACTTGTGGATTTATTTGGATGGACTTGAGCACTTATTAATATATATGTGATATATATTGTGATGGATGTGTTATGTGCGGATGGATGTGTGGATGGATGAGATATATATGTGATGAATGAGATATATATATATGTGATATATGTTTGTATGAATTTATTTGTCATGATGGAACGTAAAAAAATTAAAAATTACCGTTTTGGGTCACTTTGCCGAGTGTTGCACTCGGCAAAGGACCCTGTTGCCGAGTGCCATGGTCACAGCACTCGGCAAAGCTGGAAAAATGGGCGCTCGGAAAACCATTTTTCCAGCTTTGCCGAGTGACATGACCATGGTACTCGGCAAAGAATTTTTTTTTAAAAAAAAAATTCAAACTTTGCCGAGTGCCGGCCAGAGGGCACTCGGCAAAGAATTTTTTTAAAAAAAATTCAAACTTTGCCGAGCGCCGGCTAGGGGGCACTCGGCAAAGAATTTTTAGAAAAAAAAATTAAAACATCTTTGCTGAGGGCTGGATAGAGGACACTCGGCAAAGATTTTTTTTTTAAAATAAAAAATCTTTGCCAAGTGCCTGCAGGGTTGGCACTCGGCAAAGCGACCGTCAACGGGACCAGCACGTTGCCGAGTGCCTGATAAAAGACACTCGGCAAAGAGGGCTTTGCTGATCAATTTTTTGCCATGTGTTCTTCGTCGAGTGCCGCACCCGGCAAAGGCTTTGCCGAGTGCAATTTGGCCTTTGCCGAGTGCCTCAGGCACTCGGCAAAGAACCTAAATCCAGTAGTGACAGGTGTCGGTAAGACAGAGACAAATTAAGATTGTTAAAGATTTCATCAAGGCTAAAGGGAGAAGAGAGACAGTATAGGCTTACCATGTGAAAGGATCAAGATACCCAAGAGGGGGGTAAATTGGGCTAATTTTAAATTTTCTTGCAATAATTGAATCCTACGGTTAGCCCAATTAACCCCTTGTGCCTAAAAAAGTGTTTCTAATAATCTAACGCACAAAGGACTTGCAACCTATGTTCTAAACTTACTCTAGCATGGCAATTCTATGAATGTAAGAACAAGTATTGAATTGCTCAAAGTAAATGCTCAAAGTAAATTGAGAGAGAGGAACGCGGCGATATTTTGCCGAGGTATCGGAGAGTCGCCATTCCCCACTAGTCCTCGTTGGAGCACCCGCGCAAGGGTGTAGCTCCCCCTTGATCCGCGCAAGGATCAAGTGCCCTCTACGGGTTGATTCTTCGACACTCCGTCGCGGCGAATCACCCAAAATCGCTCCCAACTTGAGTTGGGTCACCCACAAGCTCCGCCGGGTGATCACCAAGCTCCCAATCACCACCAAGCCGTCTAGGTGATGGCGATCACCAAGAGTAACAAGCACAAACTCTCACTTGACCTCTCGAAGCCTAATGAGAATGGTGGATGCACACTTTGCTACTCTTGATTCACTAATGAGGCTACTCTCTTGGATTCTCAAATCTCAATCACCTCACTAGGACCTTGCTCTTTTTGGCACTCACAAACATGTTTCTCAGCTGTTGGAATGAGCAAAAGTGACTCCACACACGAGTGGAGCTTCTATTTATAACGCAGCCTGAAAAACGAACCGTTATGTGCCTCTGCGGGGTGACCGGACGCTCTGGTCATGTTGACCGAATGCTCCGGTCAGTTCAACCCGCACACCAGTGTTTAAGTGTTGACCGAACCCTGGCAGGGTCCAATCACCACTGACCGGACGTGTCCGGTCGCATTAAACCCTCACTGGATGCTTACTATACTCAACCAGACGCTGAACCCCCAGGGTCCGGTTAGTACTGACCAGACGCGTCCGGTCACAGATTTCCTTCTCTGGAACCTTACTGAAGTCAACCGGACGCTGCCTCTTAGCGTCTGGTCACTTGACCACTCTAGCGTTCGGTCACACCGGGCGTAATCACCTTGGTCAAATGAACTGACCGGACCCTACAGCCAACGTCTGGCCGCACTGGAGCCAGCGTCCGGTCAGCATTTGACCCTCCATTCACTTCCAACTCTCGAACATATGTGAATGAAGTTTGCTCCATAGGATCATAGGGCTGTTGTGGAGCTACCTAGTGCTAGTTTTAACAAGTGTGCACCACACCTAACTCACTAGACTCATCTAGATCAAGCTACCCATCCATACCCCCCTTAATAGTACGACCAAAGGAAAAACAAAGTCCTAAACTACTCTAAGTGTCACTCCAACTCCAATCGACACTTAGAACTAGTCATCCTTAACCTTGTCGTCCATTCTTTGAAAACTAAAATGATTTCCATCATAGGGGCATGACCACCTCGATTACCCAATCGATCCCCATTACCATGACCTAACTTAATTGCCTCTGCAAAATACATGTTAGTCATAGTAATCTTGTATTGTCATTAATCACCGAAATCCAACTAGAGGCCGAGATGCTTTCAATCTCCCCCTTTTTGGTGATTGATGACAATACCACCTCGAGTATGTGAAAGAGTGAGGTTTTTGACATGCTTGGTTCATATAAGCTTTTGTTAATAAGAACAAGAGCGTTAGGCAAGCTTATATGACCCAAGCCAACGCGATGTACTCAAAGGATATAAAATAAGCACGAGTACAAGTAATAAAGCTCATCTGCATCAGAGTAAAACACGGAAGCAAAGGCAAATGAGCATAACACAAGTGATATGACATATAAAGGAAATTCAAAGTAGAGAGCACACATGTCATATAACACAATCACGTAGAATATCACTATCACATAGATATAATAAGTATGCATGAAAGTAAACACACGAATGCATAATAGTAACTAGTGTATCACACAAATAAGATTCCAAATGTATATAATAGACTAATAGCTAAATTAGACTTCCCCCTAAAACTCGCTCCCCCTAAGTCTACATACTAGAACCCTCTCCCCCTTTGGCGTCAAACACCAAAACCTAAGGGTCGGTCGGTGGGGCTACAGCGGACGAGCCAGGCGCTGAAGTACGAGGGAGCAAGCTAGAACTGGGCGCCATCATCATCTGACCTTGAGCTCTAGACTGACTGACCCTCTGTGGCTAGAAGCGTTCGCTGAAGCCGTCTGGGTCTGAGCTGGGGCAGGTGCTGCCTATGATGCTACTAGTATATCTGTTGTAGGATCTGAAGATGCGACAGACGAAGGGAGCCTCTGAGTAGTCACAGTGACGGGAGCTGCTGTAGAAGGACCGGTAGTATGCATATGTGGTAGTGTAGGCATGCCTGTCAACTCGCTAAAAGGTGCTCCAAGACTCCTGGAGACTGATGTGTCAGGCACAAATAGCGAGGGTGACTGATCCGGTGTGAAGCCCGTATGATATGGTGTGAACTGCGGGGCTCACTAGCGAGGATAACCACTGGGACACCTATACTGTGGGAGAAGCAAACGGAGCTGGAGGCTGTCCCTGACTCTAAGGCCCACTGGGCTGTACTGCTGGAGTCATCGAAGTGGTGGTAGGCTGAGCAAGCAGGTGTGAAGGCTGTGACTGTGGAGCCCCAAGTGCTGTTACTACATGCTGCATAAATCCCATAAGCTACTGTTGCATGAGTAACTACTGCTGATGCATCTGCTGCTGCTGCTGCTGCTGCTGGAGGACCTGCTGCTATCGCTAGAACTCATCCTGAATGAGCCTGAAACTGTGCAAAGTTGGCAGTGGTCTCTTGAGCCTGTCGTGCCTGATCCTGCTACATCCGCTCAAGAATAGCAATCAAAGTGGGGTCCGTCTGCAGTGCAGGTGGAGCTGAGCTAGAACTACCGGCCTCTGCATCGTGTCTGCATAGAGGCATATGAGGAATAGGCAGGTAGTCATCATCCGAGCTGTCACTGGACTCGCTCCTCTCCTGCTGAGCCTCAAGTTGCTCCTCCTTAGTAGTTGCTATGCCTCGGATAATCTCGTCCTGCTAAGCTGCAGACTCTGGTACATCTGGACAATGGCGAGACTGAGTGGGAGCCTATGGTGTGCTATGCCTGATCCTCTGTGCCATGTTATAAGCTAGAAACTCGGTGGTGGCACCTCTGTACTCTGCAACCATCTCTGGTGTCCTAACTTGCACAGCCTTGAGCATAAGGAATGTGATCCAATGTGCATATGGAAGCTGCATGCGACCCTTGAAGCCCTCAGCTATCGTGTCCTCCATTTTAGACAGAAGAAGATCCCAAATATCGAACACTGTCTCCTACATGAGGGCATTGAGAAGCCAAAGCTGGAGGCAAGTCAAGCCCTCTCTATATCCCAACCTAGGAAGTAGTGTCCTCCTAATGATAGCCTCTAGCACTCGAGCTGTAGGAGTAAGGTCACTGGGGTTCCTCCTCGACCTCTCACCAAAGGGCTCCTTGAAGCAATGGCGCACAAGATCTATAGGGGGCACCAAACCTCCATGAGGATGCCTAGGAGGCTCTTGCTGTCCATAACATACATCATGTAACCTGACAGGCTACTCCTGTAGCCTTAGTATCTCCCTGGCCCTAAAACTCATCATCCTGTAGTCTTTGCCTCCGAATGCAAAGTGTATGAAGTTATGCTACGGGTCAATGTAGAGCGAAGCATAGAACTGCCGAACCCAAGATGGTACATACAATCCTGTCCGGCCAATCAGATCTGTCAGCCCCAGCAAATATGATAAGTAGGGGTGGATATGCTCTCCAGCTGCTGCCACAATAGCCTCAATACTGTAGACTCTCTAAGATCGGAAGACTGCCCCACTGTTTAGATATGCATTGTAGAAGTCTTCCTAGAGCGGTGTATAGAAACCCTCTACTACTCTCTCATCCCTGCTCGGAGGAAACCACACCTCAAACTCTACAAACCTTAGCTATCGGACCTGCTTGGCTGTGGCGGCCCTCAAGTCAAGGTGGGTCACTGGAGGCAGACCCTGTGGTCTAGGCGGTGGACGAGATCCCCTCCGCTGAGTCGGCAGCCTCGATGAGACTAGAACACAGGAATGACTAGAGCGGTGAAGCAAGTGGCTAGGGTGCCTGCTCGGTCTCCTTGGCCTGCTAGCCCTCCTCACCCTCCTGAGGCTGTTGTGACTGCTGTCCCTCCTGTGTCTCCTGAGCTGGCTGCGGCTCTACTGGTGGGGGCTGCTGCTGTGACTCCTCCTGTGACTCTCCCTGAGGCTGAGGATCCACAATGGGAAGATGTTGTCCTGCCATCATGATAGTCCTAGCTGGACTACCATGAAGACGCTCAATCTGCTCAAGTCTGCCCTGCACGTCTGGTGCCAGATGATCTGTAATGACAACTCCACTGCGGGCACCTCCTCTCTCGGCACGCTCTGCGGCCTCAGCAACTGCTGCTGCTCTCGCTATGTCTGCATCAGGGTACTTGTGCTTCTTTGATACAACCTGCTTCATCGCCTTGCCTTTAGGTCCTGTAGGCTGGCAAGGCGGGGGCCTCCGATCCTCATCCCCTGGACCACCACCAATTTTCTTGGTGCGAGCCATCTGATCTGACAAGAGAAACTACCGCTGACAAGATCAACTGTCCACTGACACTTTTGAGGCTTGGCCTCAATCTGTACTCACGAGCTTGGCTCTGAGTTGACTGTCAACTGTCACAGACACCTCAATGGCACTGACTCGTTGCACGATGGAATAGATAGATATACAAGTAAATATGATATACTCCCTCCGTTCCTTAATATAAGCCATATAGTTTTTAGCACCAATATTAACGCACGGCTTAGGGAAGGATGTGAGACCAAGAAAAAAAAAGGAAAATCAGGCCATCTTCTCTCTCCCAATCAGATTGCTTCCTAAATCTAAGGGATTGGTTAGGGCATGTGCTATGTACGGTGGGAAGGTTTCCAAACTAATCAGCGTGGGAGCTTATACGTACCTATATTTTGGAATTTTCTTTAGAAATCTATATGGCTTATATTAAGGAACGGAGGGAGTATCTAACAGATGCGAAACCCTATGAGAGCAAGCAATGTAGGTATGAAATTGAATCGACTGGCTTGCTACCTGATGAAACGGTGATCCGAGAAGAAGAGAAGCAACATCACGTGGGGAACCTTTGGAACCGGCGAGGGTTAGGGTTAAGCGAAGCACTAGATCGACAGTAGAGATGTGGTTAGGGTTGCTGCGCTGAAGATAGGCAATGCAAGGAATCGGTAGTAGGGCCTTACCGTCGCTGGATGGACGACGCTGTAGAGGAGGCACGGTGGCGGCGGCGACTGTGCAGGTGAAGCGGGCGGTGTGTGGAGTTCCGCGAGAGGCAGGGCGCGGTGTTGTGCGAGAGTGATGGCTACGGCGGTGTGGCAACTGCTGGCGCGAAGGAGCTACGGCGGTGGTGCTGAACGACGGCTAGGGCTCGGGACTTGGTGGTGGTGGAATAAGTCAGCATAGGTACGGCTCGCGCGATTAAATAGGTCCCCCGACGCAACCGAGAGGGAAAGGAGAAAAAGAGATTGAAAGCCGCACGAGATCTAATGACCGGACGCTCCGGTGGGTAGCGACCGGACGCTACCACCCAGCGCCCGGTTGATTCCAGAGAGGTCCAATTCCTCTGGAATCACGACCGGACGCATCGGTGGTCCATGACCGGACGCAGCCAGAGTCCGGTTAGATGCCTTTAATGCCATGTAGATCGACCGGACGCTGGAATCCTTCCTGACCGGACGCTCAAACGCAGAGTCCGATCACTCCTTCAGCTTCTGTTCACCTCTTGTGAACTGACCGGACGCTGGACAGCAGAGTCCGGTGCAGCATTCGGTCACTCTTTTCTAGCAAATCTTCAATGTTCCTCCGCGTTGCCTGTTCCCAATCAAGTCCCAACTTGAATAAGATCCAAATAAACACCAATTGGGACTGATGTGAGTGACCTCTCTCAAACCCTCATATTTTTTCAAAATATTTTGCCTTAGGCTATAATTCTTTTTAAGAAAATAGGCAATAAGAGGGCAAATGGAACAAAACGACAAAACAACATCCATGCATATGCAATACTTGTAAGTAAATCTAGTTGCTTGTCAAGTTTGATCCAAGGATTAAGCTTCTTCACACGCTTTTCGGCGGTTATCTTAACCATGTTAGACAAGCCCTATATGCATTACCAAAAATTAAACATATTGTATATTACAATGAATGCAAGGGACAACACAAGCTCATCTTTTAGTGAAGTTACTAAAATCAAGTACATTGAGCTCATTCCGCAATCTACAAAATGTAGCCTCATCTAGCGGTTTAGTGAAGATATCCGCTAATTGATCTTTGGTTCTTACACCTTCTAGTGATATATCATTTTTAGCAACATGATCTCTTAGAAAGTGATGGTGGATATCTATGTGCTTGGTGCGAGAGTGTTGAACTGGATTGTTTGCAAGTTTTACCGCACTTTCATTGTCGCACAAAAGAGGTACCTTTTCTAGAACTATACCATAGTCTAGCAAAGTTTGTTTCATGTATAATATTTGTGCACAACAAGCACCCATGGCAATGTATTCCGCTTCGGCGGTGGACAAAGCCACACTATTTTGTTTCTTGGAAGACCAAGACATAAGTGACCTACCAAGCAAATGGCACCCTCCGGATGTGCTTTTTCTATCAACTTTGCAACCGGCATAATCCGAGTCGGAATAGCCAACTAATTCAAATATAGCTCCTTTGGGATACCAAAGGCCAATGCTTGGTGTGTGCTTAAGATACCTAAGGATTCTTTTTATGGTAATTAAATGTGTTTCCTTAGGATTAGCTTGAAATCTAGCACACATACACACACTAAACATGATGTCGGGCCAAGATGCGGTTAAATATAACAAGCTACCAATCATGGAATGGTAGAGAGTTTGATCAACCAGGTTACCTCCCTCATCTAGGTCAAGATGTCCATTGGTAGGCATTGGTGTCTTGATTGGCTTACACTCATCCATCTTGAATCTCTTGAGAAGATCTTTTGTGTATTTCTCTTGAGAGATGAAGATGCCTTCTTTCATTTGCTTGACTTGAAAACCAAGAAAGAATGTAAGCTCACCAATCATGGACATCTCGAACTCCTTTGACATCAATTCACCAAATTCTTTGCATGAGTCTTTATTTGATGATCCAAAGATGATATCATCAACATATACTTGACAAATGAAGATATGCCCATCAAGCTTCTTGGTGAATAGTGTGGTGTCGACCTTCCCAATGGTGAAGTCCCTTCTCAATGAGGAAGTCCCAAAGGCGCTCATACCAAGCTCTTGGGGCTTGCTTAAGCCCATATAGTGCCTTGGACAACCTATAAACATGATTAGGATATCTAGGGTCTTCAAACCCAGGAGGTTGATCAACATAGACTAGTTCATTAATAAAGCCATTTAAAAATGCACTTTTCACATCCATTTGATATAGTTTCATTTCATGATGTGATGCATATGCAAGTAGGATATAGGATGGCTTCTAATCTTGCAACCGGTGCAAAGGTCTCTCCAAAATCCAAACCTTCAACTTGAGGAGAACCCCTTTGCAACTAGTCTTGCCTTGTTCCTCACAACAACACCTTGATCATCTTGCTTGTTGTGGAACACCCACTTTGTTCCAATGACTCTTGCACCTTTTGGTCGCTCTTCAAGAGTCCAAACTTCATTGCGAAGTGAAGTTGTTCAACTCTTCAGGCATGGCATTGATCCAATCTAGATCTTTAAGAGCTTCTTCTACCTTGGTAGGCTCATAGCAAGAGACAAAAGAGTGATGAGCAATAAATGAAGCAAGTTTTTGAGATTGAGTCATTACACCCTTTGATGGACTCCCTATGATGAGATCTTGTGGATGATCTTGTAGGAGAGGTGTATTTCTTCTATTGACCACTTGAGGAGGTAGGTTGTAGAGCATCAACATCTTGTGCTTGTACCACCATTTGCTCATGGGAGATATGAGTATCTTCATTTTCTACTCTCCCATCGTTTTCACCATCTTGTGGCACACTTGATGAAGAGGGTTGATCAATGACTTGTACATCATCTTCATCATCTTTTGGCTTGATGTCTCCCATCGGAATATTCTTCATATCCTCCCTCAATGGTTCATCACCTACATCATCAAGGATTCTCATGTGCTCCTTAGGAGCCGTTAGATTCATCAAATTCACATCATATGTTTCTTCAACCAAGCCGGTGGCATGATTAAATACTCTATATGCTTTGGACTTTGATGAGTAACCAATAAGAAAACCAATATCACAACATCTTTGGAACTTCCCTAGGTGTTGCTGCTTCTTGTAGATGTAGCATTTGCAACCAAACACCCTAAAGAAGGAGACGTCTAGCTTCTTCCATTGAGCAAATCATAAGGTGTCTTGCCAAGGAACTTTTGAAGGAATAGGCAGTTTGATGCATAGCATGCGGTGTTGATTGCTTCCGCCCATAGAGCTTCGGGGGTGTTGTACTCATCTAGCATTGTCCTTGCAAGAGTGATCAATGTCTGGTTCTTCCTCTCAACTACACTATTTTGTTGAGGAGTATAAGTTGCAGAGACTTCATGCTTGATCCCAACTTCATCACAATAAGCTTCAATGTTTGTGTTGTCAAATTCTTTTCCATTGTCACTTCTTATCTTCTTGAGCTTCACTTTAAATTCATTTTGAGCTCTCTTGGCAAACTTCTTGAAGCAAGATGCAACTTCAGATTTGTCATGAAGGAAGAATACCCATGTATACCTTGAATAGTCATCAACAATCACAAGACAATAGAGATTCCCTCCCAAACTCTTGTATGTTGTTGGTCCAAATAAATCCATGTGTAGGAGTTCTAGCACTCTTGTGGTTGACATGAAAGCTTTTGTTGGATGGGTATTTGCAACTTGCTTGCTGGCTTGACATGCACTACAAAGCTTGTCCTTCTCAAACTTCACATCCTTCAACCCTCTCACTAAATCATTCTTCATTAGCTTCTTGAGTGAACTCATACCAACATCAGCAAGTCTTCTATGCCATAGCCACCCAAGTGTTATTTTGGTGAATAGGCAAGTCTTCAAATTTGCATCTTCGGAGGTGAAGTCCACTAGATATAAGTTGTTGTATCTAAATCCATTGAATATCACTTACCTTGGATACAACAACCTCCTTCTCAGTGAACAAGCATTGGAAGCCAAGATCACACAATTGTCCAACGGATAGCAAGTTGAAAGCTCAATGAAGCAACATATAGCACATTGGAGATGGAATGATCATTTGATATTGCCACTTTGCCCAATCCTTTAACCTTGCCCTTTGAGTTATCTCCTGAATGTTATTTTCTCTTGTCCATCTATCTCTTCATCTAGTGAGGTGAACATACTGAGGATCACCGGTCATATGTTGAGTGCAACCACTATCAATAACCCAATGACTTCCACCGGTCTTGTAGTTCACCTACACACAAGAGATTCAAGCTTTAGGAACCCAAACTTGTTGAGGGCCCTTCACCTTCTCAACAAGTGACTTAGCCACCCAAATCTTCTTAGGCCTATTCTTGTTAGGGGGTCCTAAGAACATGACTTTCATCTTTCCAGCTAGAATCCTTTCTAAGCATGTAAGTGAGCATTGAAGGCAAAGGGTCTAGCATGCTTGGGCAAGGGTTGTGGTGGTGGAGTTTGGCACTCATGAGCAAAGTGGCCTTCTTGTCCACACTCAAAACATCTCTTTGGCTTTGGCTTTGGCTTTGATTGTTGTTGTTGAACTTGAGCCTTCTTCTTCTCTACACTTGCCACATATCCAATGCCACTTCTATCCATCTTCATGATGGTGTTCATGAGTAGCTCACTTTGGAGGTGCTTGCCTCTAGCAAACTTGCTCAACCCAATCTTGAGATGCTCTTTCTCCAACTTGAGCTTCTTATTTCTTCCTTTAGAGCATCATCTTTCTTCTCTTCCTTGAGCTTCTTGTTTCTTCTTTGAGCTTCTCATTCTCAAGGATCAACTCTTCATGATGATCAAAAGTTTCTAGCACAATGGTGTTGTGGCTTTTGATCTCTTCAAGATCTTTCTTGAGCTTCTCATTATCACTCTTGAGCTTGACATACTCATCATAGTCATTGCACTCAACCACTTGCTTGCCTTTGCCACTAGATCCTTGCCCAATGCTCTCATCAATTAAGTCATCACATGATGTAGCTATATCAATCTTAACAACAAGGTTAGTAGCATCATATGGCTCATTTGGTAAAAATTCTTGAGCAATAACAAGAGTAGTCATGATTGATCTTAAGAGTAGTGTATTCATCTTTTAGCTTGTTAGTGGCTAGTGATGAGCTCATTGTGCACCCACTCAAGTTTATCATGTTTATCTTTAAGCTCTTTCTTAGAAGATTTGAGCTCCGTGAGTTTGGATGATATAGCATCATTTGTTTCTTTAAGCTCAACATTAGCCTTTTCCAATGTAGTCGCATTTTGCTAAAAGTGAATCATTTTAGCATCAAGCTTTTCATTTTTAGCTCTACTCTTTCTGATGATCTTAGTGTATTTTCTTAGTATTTTGACAAGATCATCATATGAAGGTGAATCATCATCATCACTATCGCTATCATCATCACTAGCTTGCTCATCATCACTACTATCATCATTACTTAGTTACCTTGCGTTCACCCTTGGCCATAATGGCATAGGTGTGTAGAGGATGATGGCGATGGTGGCGGTGAAGATGAAAGATCAATAGCAATGGCGGCCACCTTCTCATCTTCACTATCATCATCGGATGATCCACTAGATGAATCAATGTCCGTGAGCCAATCATCCGATGATGTAGGCCTTTCCACTCTTCTTCTTCTTGTGGAAGTCCCTCTTTTTGCCATCTCTCTTCTTGTATGGCTTGTTCCTTTTCTTCTCATCTTCATCTTCATTGCTTGAGTCATCTTTCTTGCCCTTGTTCTTGTTCTTGAACTTGTCTTTCTTGGGCTTTGTGCATTGATGAGCTAGATGGCCAAGTTCTCCACAATTAGTAGCAATCCATCTTGGAGATTGGCTTTCTTCTTGAGCTTGTGAAGAACGTCTTCTTCTTGCCATCGAACTTGATGCCACTCTTGTTGAGCTTCTTTAGCATCTTGGCAGTCTTCTTCACCATGAGAGCAAGGACTTTCATCATCAACTTCATCTTCACTTAAGCTTTCATACTCAAGTCTTGCCTTGCCCTTCTCTTGGCTAGCTTTGAATGCTAAGTCTTTGTCTTTCTTCTTGGTAGAGGATGGGCCATCTTGTGGCGTGATGTGCATGTACATTTCATGAGCATTGATCTTTCCCAAGATTTGTGTCAGTGTAGCGGCGGAAAGATCACCTTGATGTAGCACGGTCACAATATGCCCATATTTGTCAATGGGGAGGACACTCAAGATCTTTCTCACAACGTCGGATGGTGACATTTGAGTAAGTCCAAGCCCATTGACTTCCTCTACAAGAACATTTAAACGTGAATACATCTCATTAGCACATTCTTTGGGAAGCATCTCAAATGAATTTAGCTTTTTAATTACAAGATGATAGCGTTCCTCACGCTCACTCTTGGTTCCCTCATGGAGCACACAAACGTCCGACCATAGTGCATGGGCGTCTTTGTGGTTCCTTACGCGGTTGAACACATCTTTGCAAAGGCCTCTAAAGATGGTGTTTCGAGCCTTTGCATTCCACTTTTCATAATTAACCTCATCGCCTTGTAGGTTAGTAGCATCCCGAGGTTTTGGGAAGCCTTGTGAGGCGGCTCTAAGTATTCCAATGTCTAGAGCTTCTAAGTACGCCTCCATGCGGATTTTCCAATATGGAAAGTCATCTCCCTCAAAGATAGGAGGAGGTCCATCCCCGTGAGACATCTTGCTCTAAGCGATTAAGCTTAAAAACGTGAGCACGAGGCTTTGATACCAATTGAAATGATCAAGATGCCCAAGAGGGGGGGGGGTGAATTGGGCTAATTCTAAATTTTCTTGCAATAATTAAATCCTACGGTTAGCCCAATTAACCCCTTGTGCCCAGAAAAGTGTTTCTATTAATCTAACGCACAAAGGACTTGCAACCTATGTTCCAAACTTACTCTAGCATGGCAATTCTATGAATGTAAAAACAAGTATTGAATTGCTCAAAGTAAATACTCAAAGTAAATGCTCAAAGTAAATAGAGAGAGAGGAACGCGGCGATGTTTTGCCAAGGTATCAGAGAGTTGCCACTCCCCACTAGTCCTCATTGGAGCACCCGCGCAAGGGTGTAGCTCCCCCTTGATCTACGCAAGGATCAAGTGCTCTCTATGGGTTGATTCTTCGACACCCCGTTGCGGTGAATCACCCAAAACCGCTCACAACTTGAGTTGGGTCACCCACAAGCTCCGCCGGGTGATCACCAAGCTCCCAATCACCACCAAGCCGTCTAGGTGATGGCGATCACCAAGAGTAACAAGCACGAACTCTCACTTGACCATGCGAAGCCTAATGAGAATGGTGGATGCACACTTTGCTATTCTTGATTCACTAATGAGGCTACTCTCTTGGATTCTCAAATCTCAATCACCTCACTAGGACCTTGCTCTTCTTGGCACTCACAAACATGTTTCTCAGCTGTTGGAATGAGCAAAAGTAACTCCAGACACGAGTGGAGCTTCTATTTATAAGGCAGTCTGAAAAACAAACCGTTATGTGCCTCTACGGGGTGACCGGATGCTCCGGTCAGTTCAATCCGCACACCAGTGTTTAAGTGTTGACCGGACACTGGCAGGGTCTGATCACCACTGATTGGACATGTCCAGTCGCATTAAACCCTCACTGGATGCTTACTGTACTCGACCAGACGTTGAACCCCTAGGGTCCGGTCAGTACTGACCGGACGCGTCCGGTCGCAGATTTCCTTCTCTGGAACCTTACTAGAGTCAACCGGACGCTGCCTCTCAGCGTCTGGTCACTTGACCACTCCAGCGTCCGATCGCACCAAGCGCAATCACCTTGGTCAAATGTACTGACCGTACCCTGCGGCTAGCGTCCGGTTGCACCAGAGCCAACGTTTAGTCAGCATTTGACCCTCCATTCACTTCCAACTCTCAAACATATGTGAATGAAGTTTGCTCCATAGGATCATAGGGCTGTTGTGGAGCTACCTAGTGCTAGTTTTAACAAGTGTGCACCACACCTAACTCAATACACTCATCTAGGTCAAGCTACCCGTCCATACCCTCCTTAATAGTACGGCCAAAGGGAAAACAAAGTCCTAAACTACTCTAAGTGTCACTCCAACTCCAATCGACACTTAGAACTAGTCATCCTTAACCTTGTCGTCCATCCTTTGAAAACCGAAATGATTTCCATCGTAGGGGCATGACCACCTCGATTGCCCAATCGATCCCCATTACCATGACCTAACATAATTGCCTCTGCAAAACACACGTTAGTCATAGTAATCTTGTATTGTCATTAATCACCGAAACCCAACTAGGGGCCTAGATGCTTTCACAATCTATAGTGCTATCAGTGGGGATCGAAGCGATGGCAGCCATAATAGTGAACCATAAACCGGACTTTATCATCTAATAAACCTAGTTGAGATCAAATATGCCTTGACCACGAGCTATGTATGATCAAGATTTAGATAGAACAGCCGATCTAACCGAAACTATCGTCAAAGGCGGAGTTTAAGCATGATATAGCCGAAGACGATAGATTTATATGATATGATACCGATCTATCTCAATCTTAATCAAATAAATGTGATATTGCTATAACTAGTAAAAATACCAATAATAGCAAGATTGATAACTGATAAATCTATCAAAAATTGCAAGGAAACCCTACTAATCTCAATAGATTCGATAACTTGTGATTCTTATCAAATTTAGCAGTGGGGATCAATGATGATGGCAACCTTACTAAATGGGATAAGAAATGATAACTAACTTATATCAAACTTGCAGTGGGGATCAATGATGATGGCGGCCGTACAAGATAAGATATAAGTCATGATTGTACTCATAGACAAGCCAGAGGTCGGACCTAACCGATGGCAGCCCTGCTTGTTTGAAGAACTCGCTGAGATCTACAATACTCCTACTCCTAATGCAATGGCGAAAGCCAAAAAAGGGTTGTATTGATTGTGTGTGTCCTCTTACAATAGCCGGGATGAAATATTTATACCCAGGGCCTAAACACGAGTCTTGATTGAACAAGACCATTACAAAACTTGGAATACAAGAAAACATCCTAATTTAGATAACTTGGACTCCGCGCTCCTCTTTCTGGTGGAGTTCATCACGTTCACGCCTTAGCCGATGTCGTCAACACTCTAACTTTCCAAATCCACAGAATTCGCATTTGAATCGGCTCTGCTGACATCATCACTTCTCTAGTCGATCCATACTTTAATCTGGATTAGTCGACCCCATCGATGATGTGGTCTTCTCAACAAAATCCCAGAGATTTCGGATTCCTGTGTTACTGCTCCAAAATTTGGTGTAAACACATGCCCCCCCAATTTTGGGATAAAATAATTTTATTCCAAAATTTTCGCTTGTAATCATTATGCTTGCTGTTTTCACTCTGCTCTGTTCGTGACTCCTTGATTCCTGCGCATGGCATTTTAGTTCCCGAGCCTGTCTGTGCATGCAACCTCTTCGGGGTACAATCCATCGTTTGGGCTTCTCAATCAATGAGCGATAAACCGGTGCACCATCCAGTAAATTCACCACGATCTCTTTGTGACTATAAATCCAGAGGTGGGGGAAAGCGTAAAAAACAATCATGCTTCTCTTTCATACTTGTTTCTCCCCTCCTTCTCTTTAGTTCCAAAGCAAAACTCTTGATAGATCAAAGGATCATGGTAAGTGTCCAAGGGAAGCATCTCTAGAGGCTAGGAGGCCACCGCCGTGCCTTAGTCCTCTCCTGCGGCATCAAGGGTAATAGATTTGTTGTTTTGTTTTTCCTTTGGCGATCCCAAACTAATCTTGAATTTTCAGGGCCATCTCTCATGCTATGTTGCACTGACCATCTCTAGCAGAGATTGGGGAGCCTTCTGGAGCTGCTCACTCGTCATCAGCGAGGCCAACGGGATCTTCTTCTTCTTCCTCCGATTCATATGATCGGCAGGACATCCAAAATCTCATCCGTAAGAGCAATGAGGTCCGAGATCTATATTTCGAAGCCACTCGTGAGGTGGGCAGACTCGAGCTCTGTCTTGATGCCATTCAAATGGCCCTCTCAACCTCAGAGGGGAAAACCATCGCTGCCAGGGCAGAAACCGCTGATGCCTAGGCTAGAGTAATAGGTAAGATTTCTGCTAAAAATCTTTCTTTCACATTTTGAAATCTAACTTTCTCCCACATTGCTTAGACCAGGAGGAATAGTTAGCCATCTCTCGTTAGGAGACGGAGGAGGGCTGTCTTTGTGAAGATGACCTGAGGAACTGCCTTGACGCTCTCCAACAGGTAGCATTTGGCGCAGTTGGAGCAGTGAACGCCGGAGGTGTCCTGCTCGAAGATCACCTATGGGCCGTGCCAGACCGTGTCAGGGAGGTGGTCACCCAAGGGATCCACCAGGGGGCCGCCACCTCCTTGTCTACGTAACAGCTGCACTCTGGTCATGATCTTCTCCACCTAGAGCCAGGGCTTCTTGTTGCTTCTTTGGCGGAAGAGGAAGAGAAGCAGGAAGAGCTGGTCAACGACTTCACCATAGCTACATCGGCTATTGAAAATGCTATCAATGTTGAAGAAGTCATGCTCCATGCCTTCCTGGGCTAGTAGTTTGTACTTAGGCTTTTATCAAATAATTCTGCTTATCTTTATCTTCATTCCGAATGCATTGTTGACTGTTCAAACCAAAAGTACCATACGATCGGCTATCTGTGATTTATCCAAAAGCCGTCTATCCACCCTTGTCTCGCATCCATTATTTCGAGTCACGGGCTTCTGACATTTGAAAAGGGCATCAACTATAGCGCTGACTTCTATGAGTAGCTGAGTCACCATCCTTATCTTTAGGATGCATGGGCGTACTGTAAACTTTGTCTTTTGCCAATCCGTTGTGCATAAATTCCACCGGTCCTTCAACCTAAGGCCTCACCACTTCAGCTATCACACCTCCTTCCTTGCATCTTGCATAGTTCCAAAGATGTTTGAGACCCTTTGGTCTGGTAGTTTGCTGATGAGCCCTTCCTTGTGACTAGAAGAAATCTTGTGAAAAGGGTGAGTATTGCTTATTCTAGACTCCCAAAAAGCAAGGTAATCGGCCATTGTAACTAGAAGAAACCTTGTGATTGCTCAGCTTTTCTTTCCTTTGGCTCAGATCCTTTTCCTTTCGTGGATGGAACTTCTTTGATTTGCATACTCTCCCCTTCGCTGCCTCTGAGCCCAGAACCTATCACCTTTCAAGCTCAAGGGGTGGTACTACTTCCATGGTGGTTTGTCATCGGTTAGCCTTCGAGGATTCCGACGAGCTTGAGTTTTCTCGAGCATAAGTTTCTTCCTCGAGTTGCCGATGCTCCCCGGGATCAGCCCGTTGCAGCCAATTCTGGCTATGTATCTTTGGTGTATCCATGTTTTAGCCGATGCATCTTATCTGTAATCATCGTAATGAATCTTGGAGCTCCCTTCAATGTAATCTTTTTTAAGATGATCCAAAGTCAAATAGGTTCTTCCTCGAATTTTCTTATGATGTATGGCTATGCTTCTTATGATTGATGTTATAGTACCTTTTGTTTTATGATTTTTCTCTAAAGGCGATGTATATCACATCGACGTTTGCCCTTTGGACTGATTTTTGTTCTGGAGGCGATACCATCTGATATCGTCTATTTAGCCGATGTTGTAACACCCTAGGTGTTTGTCACTAGTTAAGCAATGGGTTTGAGCTCAAACATGACATGTTAAGTAGTGACCAAGGTGTCAAGATCAAATTATGAAAATAAGCCCAACTTAAACTTAGACAATATACCTTTGCTTCTATGATGACCCTTTTCAGAGGTATGCCTGAGTGATGTAATGGAACCTTTTTCATGTGTCTCACATCCTTCTCTATCTATATTGATCACTGGGAAAGTTTCATGAAGTTTGGAATCAAAAAGTCACATGAAATGATAAGTCATATCTTTGCATGAATTGCTTTATCAAGTGGATGGAAACATATGAAGTCAACCTAACCTAGCAACCTTGCTCAAACAACTCTAATTGAACTCTACAACAAAAGTTATGAAATGTTTGTTTTGAACAAAGGTGGAAAAAATGTCCGAAAATAATGGAAACCCTAGATTGTATAGCAAAAAGGGCGTTGCGTTGACCGAGAAATAAAGTTGACTCTGGGCTAGATATGAGGTTTGACCAAAAATAAAAGTTGAAGAAAAGTTTGAGTATAACAAACTTTGTTAAAATACCAAGTTATGATTCAGCTTCGAAATGGATCAAAACAGGGCTCAAAGTATAATAGAAAAGCTGAAATCAACCCGACAATGTTTGGAATCCGGAAATTCACCGATGTCGACATTGGCATTCCGCGTTCCCCAAATTTTGTTAAACAACTTAAGTTGGACCCAAAATAAAAGTTGTAGCATATATTATTGAGAAGAGTCTGCAAAAAGTTGGAACTCGTTTGGCTTCGTGTTTATGGTTAATTCTGAGTTTTTCCTAATCACCGTCGTCACGCTGACAAACCAAAGTTAGGAGCACATTATCTGCTAAACCATAACCCTAATGACCCTGAACCCTTAAGCAAAGTTGGAGAGCATCAGGTGTAGACCAAACTTCATTTTAGGCCCATGGACCAATTCGGACCCAAGACGGCCCAAAACGGCGTCCCACCTTCCCCACTTCGGCGCCCGCCACCTGCTCGACGGTGGGTCCCAATGGACGTGTGCCCATCGTGCATGGAGGCCGCACGCCTAGCCTCTTGCCGCATGTCCCTGCTCGCCCTGTGCCGATATGGAGGCCACGCCGAGCCTCCTCACTCACCTAGCCTCTCTCTCGCCTCTCCACTCTCCCTCCCTCGCTCTCTAGCGTCGCGCGCGTGAGCTCCTAGATGCCGCTGCCATGGACGCCGCAGCCGAGCTCGTTGCCGCCGTGGAATCCCCTCCTCGGAGCCTCTTCTACCCTGGCCATTGGCTCCATCACCTCTCCCTCCTCGCGGCGTACCCGGCGCACCCCTCCCCGGCCTCTCCTCGCTGCCGTAGCGCGCGGCCGCCGGTGCCGTGGCCGTCGCGGGTGCCTGTGCGCGTGGCCAGGAGGCCACGGGCAGGCTCTGGCCGAGCCGAAGCCACCTGCGGGTGCGTCCAGGTGCCTCGAACCTCGCCGGCCCATCCCCCGCCGCCGACGAGCCTCCTTCGGCCGACAACTGCAAGCCCGGCATGCTTCTCTGCTCTAAATTCCGACCAGGGGCCTCGGGCTCAAATTTGAAAAAAATGGAAGGGCCTATCTGCAAAGTCATTGACTCATATGAATAGTTACGCACAGTGCACTTTCTCTTTTTCTCTTTTTCCTTTTTCAAGAAAGGGGTTGAATTTTAGAAAATCGCCATAAATCATATAAAAATCGTAAAATAACAAATGTGGACTTTTTGGAATTCTTGTGAAGTTATCTATGCAGTAGATCTATAATATGGTAGTGTTTAGTTTAAAGTTTGTGCTGTAAAAATAGATTTATGCAGTTAGGTTTGTAATATTAGTTATGTCTTGTCTTTTTCATAACTGCAGTTTTATGCTCAAATAAATTCGGAATTTTTAAGGTATGCTAATGATGCTGAATGTATGCTGTGGTAAAAATTTCAGGAATTTAGTCTTGATAGTTTAAGAGATATAAAAATAACAAATTCCTTGTGTTGCTTTGCTCCTATTCTGAATAGGTCTGCATGTTCATATTGATTGACTCAGTTAAGTTTTGAATCATGCCTTGATGACTATATATTAGCTGTAGTAATTTTTTTAATCTCTTCAAAAAGCTAAATATCATAATTTTTGGTTGAGTAGATTTTTAGTTATAGGTGTTTAAATCTTTGTGGCTGTTTCTGCCAAAACCCAGATAGCATTGACTTGTTGGTACTGTGGGGCCTTTTTAGTAGTATAATTAGCCCTATGTGTCTATAACAAAGTTGTGTATAATTTTCTAAGCTTTTTAAAAAGTCTAGAACCACACTTATTGGAAATGTATAACTCTAGTTATAGCTGTTTAAAGTTGCATATCAGATTCTGTCCATGTTTTAGACAGAGATGCATTCATTTGATTAATTGACCTTTTTAACTGTAGAATAATATTAAGATGAGAATAATAAAGTTTTAGTAAACTTCATAAGATTTCTAAAAAGTTAAGAATCATATTTGTTTGAGATCTAGAACTCCAGTTATGCTTCTCTGAAGTTCCTATCAGTTTTCTGTCTTTAATTGTACCACTGCTGTTTGGACTGCATGTGCTGTTTTGCTTGTGTAATTATTTTCGTGGTGTAAATGATGTTTGCTATGGTTATAATGAATACCAAAGTTGAATCTAATTTCATAACCTAGCTTGTGTTAAATTTTCATGACCATAGGCCTGATAATTTAGGAGCTATAGATTTTACAAGTTCATTGTTAGGTTTTGCATGCTCCTTGTATAGATCTGAATGATTGTGTTGTTTGACTTCGCTAAGCTTTGAATCATGTCTTGGAGATAATAGAAGAAGTGTATTTCTTTTCATGATCTTTCCAAATTGTTAAAGATCACCCCTTTTGGTGTTGTAGAGCTCCAGTTATGAGCTTGTGAGGTTGTATGGAAGAATCTGTCCAAATCTGGACAGAGGTGTTCAATTATGCTTGTTTGACTTTGTTAATTGTGGAATCACCTTGAGATGATAATAAACATGTTTTAGATAATTTAATAATATTTCTATAAAGTTAAGGTTCATACTTTTTTTGATGTCTGTAACTCTAGATATGAATTGTTGAAATTACTACAACTTTTCTGTCCTAGTTCTGTGCAGATCTGAAACATTAGCATGTTTGACCTGGTTAGATTTAGAATAAGCTTTTGGTTATAATAAAAATGCTATAGGCAATTTCATCAGCTTTCCATAAAGTCTAGGATCATCTTTATTGGATCTTGGGATCTTTGTTTATGACTGAAACAAGTGACTGCTGTGCTGCTGTCCAGATTTCTATACATGTGCTAAGTTAATTGCTTTAGCTTGTTCTTGTTTTGGCTAAACATGTTGGTTAGTCCTTGATCAATCCATGGGTGCAATATATGAACTTAAGTTCACTTGTGTGTCAAGCCTAATATGCTTACTATTCCTTTATAATAGATTGTGTGATGTTTAGTTAAATAACTCTAGGTGCCTATGTCTTACATGATCTTATGTTTGCCTTGAATGCTTTTATGTGATGCATTTCATATTGCCAATCTTCGCATTCATGCACTTGCATCTTGCATCTCATCTAGGTACGCTAGATGAACTACGTGAAGGACGTGATGATGGAATCAAACCAGAAGACGGTGTTGGTGGACCTATACCGAAGATGGAAGAAACTCGGGAGTACCTGCTGGACAAGAGATGCTCACCAAGCGAGTGTCATCTAACAAAACACTGACCTAGTGTTGGATCCCAGGCATGCCCTGGAGCATTCTAAGTCTCCTACTCTCATTTTATAAATGCACATGAGTATAACTTTTGTATGATGCATTAGGTAATAAGAGTTGGATGAAATCGTTGCCGCATAACTTTACCTCCTTGTCCACAAGGTATAAATACCTATACCCTTACTAGTATACAAGTCGATCTATGCTTAGACATGCTTAGACCGGTAGAAGTCAGGTGATTTCCTATCACCTGCGAGATATAGGTGGATACCTGATCATAGTTGGCTATATTTGCTATCGTGAAAAATAACCATGTGATGATGAATAAATCGAGACCGAGCGGGATCTGGTGATTGAGAGGCAGCAGGACATGGAGGTCTTGTTTGCATGTTCTATCCCTGCCTGTGTCGATTAAGGACCGCATCGTTGTTGGACGCCAGTCATTTTAAACGCATGCCTCTCACTTAGCTGGCCGGATAACTCGTTTCGATCGCGAAGCCGAGTAGCTCAACTCAGGCCAGTGACCGATCTGGCCTAGTAGCAAACCAAGCGGGAGCGGCATAATAGGCCGTGGGCAAGCATACGACCTAAGTGACTTGGTCCGGGACCATGGGCAGGCTTATGACTTGAGCAATCTGGTACTACCGTCAGTCCTGAGGGGTGCAGCGCTGAACGGTCCCAAGAATTTGGAACCTGAGTTGTACCAAAGGTGACCTATGGCTGCCTTCGCACGGTATGCCTGGGTTTGTGTTAGGAATACCCTCCCAGCTAGTTGGAATCGATTCGAATCGCCATCTCTCTTCGGATAGAGAGAAACTTGACTATGTCTCCTTCTATCGTAGTAAGCAAACGAAAGGAATATGGTTACGATGATTATATGATAAACCGGATATGGTTACTATTGTGATGCTTATTAATTAAGTGATTGCTATAGAATAGGTGCAAAATCTAGCTATGATAAGCTTCACTAAACTCGATGCTAAAATACTGATTAAAAGATGGAAAGTGAGGACTCATGATAGTAATGCTCTTTTTGCAAAAGTTATGCTATCCGACCAACTCCACCAAATAAGCCTTGCATATCCTTGAGAGTTTTTTATTTCTCTCCTGTCGGGTAAGTCTAGCTGAGTACATTTGAGTACTCAGGGTTTTATCCCACCCTATTGCAGGTGAAGGTCTCATCCTACTGAAGGGATGGCTAAGTGCTGATGGGCTCGATGACTCCATAATTATATCTCATCAATATGCTTTTGTTGGAGGATGTCATTGAAAGCTAGCAATGTATTTCAACCTATGTTATTGTAATCGTTTTAAAAGCTATGTTATTTTTGACAATCAGTTTTGAACTCAATCTTGTATTATTTATTTGTAAACTCTTTGTAACATTATATTCCGCTGCAACTCCGTGTATGTGATTTGTATTTGCTTAATCATGCAATCTTGGTTGTGAAGTTGATTCACCGAGGTCATTCGTGACACTCGGTGGACTACCGGGTTTATATAAGTGAAAGTATGTGAGCGTCAATGTGTTAAACGGGGATAGTCGTACTTGATCTTGTATAAATTGGGCGGTTCTGTCGCAGCCGGTATCGGAGCAAGATTAAGCGTAATACTATCATGTACATAGTTTTAAAACAAAGTTTTGGTTTTGAAAAGCCTAGTTTGACTAAAAACTTTAGCTACAGGTAAGTTTGTCAAAACTAATTTGCAAAACTATGCTAGCGACAACCTCCAGTTAAGCCCAGTTAAGGACTACTAGGTGGCTTTAAGTAAACCAATACTAACTATGGGGGTTTACTTTCTTGCAATTTTTATTTCCTCGCCCATACGGGGGTGCTATTGTATGGGTGCCATTCACTTGAATGGTAATGTATGAATCAATGTACCTCTATGACCAGGTAAGAAGGTGAGTTGTGAGTGCATGACCGCAAGATGCTATCATATGGTCTAAGGAAAGAGCTAGTTTTGATTCTAAAGTATATATATAAGTATTTAATTGCGGGTTAGTTTGGTACGCCTGTATATGCATATCCTATATGTATGTATGGATGTATTTACTTTTGGGTAGCTTTGATATGGAAGTATATATATAAAGGGAAAGCGGTGTTTTTGCCCCTATCCAGAAGTTCAATTGTGATTTTACCCTTATTTTTTCAACTTTGTGATTTTACCCCTGTTATTTTGAAATGAAGGAGCCGTTTGCCCCTGGTTTGGATGTCCGTTATTTAGAGGCTGATTAAACGATTAAAAAAAAAACAAAACACATAAAATCAGATGCGAAATGACCGAAATGCCCCTTCCTCTTCATTCTTATCCGCTCGTCCTCTTCGTTGCTATCTGCTGTGCGGATAGAAGACCGGCGGCCGAGCACCATCGCGGCCGCATGCCCCTACGCCCGCCAGCCATGGCGCTACAGCAAACCTACGACGGCGGCCCTCGGTGACCTCGCCCACCGATCATGGCGCTCCGGCAACCCCACATCGGCGCGACGGTGGCCCTCGCGACCCCGCGCTCGCAAATACCGATGGGGGAGGCATGGCCGGCGGGCTCGCGGCGCGGCGGGCACGGCAAGGCGGGCGCTGCGGTGGGTGCGGTGGCTGGGCGGGCGCTGCGGCCACGCGAGCTCGCGACGCGGTGGGTGCCGCTAGGCGGGCATCGCGGCATGGCCAGCGGGCGTGCTGCACGGCCCTCGTCCTTCGACAGCTGCTCCATGGCGCGCTCGAACTGCGTGACCAGCTCCGGGTCAAACAGCACCTGCTGCTGCTGCTCGCCGGTAGCTCCTCCTCCGTGCTCAGCCGGCGGTGATGTCCCAAACCGGGGCGTGACGTAGGAGCCCGGTGAGAAGATCTGCCCACCCTGGCGCAGCCAGCGCCGCAGGCTGCCGGACTTGGAGATGGAGAGGTCGAACATCGTCGTCAGCACATTTAGCTTGCCCAGCTACCGCGCCCTCGCCCGCCTCTTGGCTCCAATGGCGGCCTTTGACCTGGACCCGCCTGATAGCTCTGCCTCCGCGGTCGAGGCCATCGCCGCCGTGGGCGCCACCATGGCTGTAGCGAGCTCCTCCTCCTGTTCGGTTGCCAGCGCGGTCGGTCGTTCTGATGGCGAGCCGCTCTCGCTCTGTGTCTATTGTTGCTGCGTCAGTACCATCGCGTCGAACTCCTCCATCGTGCGGAAGCTCCTCGCTCTCCCATCCGACGCGGATCACGGAGCGTCGTCTTTATCACGACTGCTCTGCCACCATTCCCACACTTGATCCGTCGTGCAGCCCTCTTCCTCCTCCAGACCGATGAGCATCTCTGACACATCGATCGTCTCAATCTTGGCTGGTGGCTCGGCCAGCGCCATCGCGGGGCTATGCACCTCGGCGGGCTCCTTGGCTTTCCTAGCCGACGAGGTGGAGCTACGGAGGAGGGCTAGGAACTGGTCGCCATTGCTCTTAGAGGTCGACAGGATGATCTCCTCGATCGCGCTGCTCCTTTGGAAGCTATGGCCTAGGCTATAGCTCACCTTCACCTGAAAGCTCCCTAATTTCACCAGGATCTTGGACGACACACACCCCATCTCTGATTCTCTGTAATATGAAAGTACAAAGAAGCTTCTTTTTGTTCAGTTTATCCTACTCTGACCGAGCAGCAAGAATAGGAGCGGATGACAAATATGTTTGAATATTTATCAATATTAAATCTGAGTTCAAATAATTTCAAGTTGTGCCAAATATGTTTGACCAAATTTAATCAATTGTCAGCATACAATAAAAAGTCTAATTCCAAATCAGGGTAAAATCACAATTAGGCATAACAAACAGGGGCAAAATCGCATGGGCATTCATGTCCTTTTGTATAAAGTTTAACACCGTTAGGGGTGGATGACGGAGCAGGGGCAAACTGGTGCTTCGTGAATGGCATAGTAGGGGTAAATTCACAAAGTCAAAAAAATAGGGGCAAAATCACAATTTCGATTCCATATTTAGCTTGCAACCTAGAGCCCAGAATTTCATTTCTGTATAATTGTTGGGTTGGGCTGAAATGCAATCTTCTGCAGGTACATTAACCACGAATGCGTAGATTGAATATAGCTGATGACTAGCTATATATCGAGAGAGTACGGGTTGTGCCACCGATATAGAACGTGATTGCCACCTTAGGCTAGCAATTTTGTGAGGACGAATAGGATGAGCATGCATCATAATGATTGTTGCTTCATGCATGACTATGCTCCCCTCACCCTTGTTCTAATGATAAGTAAATTGTGATCAAGGTGATGTGCTAGTTTCCTTGTAAGAAATTAGAGAGATGCCTTGACCTATGTTGTTTGAATAGCCTGTTACGATGTGCTATGTGATGCCACCTTGCTTGTGTGAAGAAGTGGTGTTAAATTCGTAAGATGCATAGCATAAGCTAGGAATATCCAATTTGGGTGAAACCAATTTGGTTAGTGTTGTCTTGAAATACTCTACCTAATGCAACTATAAAACTTGCTGTTTGGTACTGTTTTGTATGTTGCATGGTTTATCTATGTTAAGTGCTACTTAAACTTGAAAAATGTGAACTTGAAGTTAGGAAGGTCCAAAAATTATGAATGTTTTATAGTAGACTTTTAATTGCATGCTTAAGCTACTATGAATATTCTAAATTTTACTGTACACTAGAAATAGCAGTCATCTATTTCACCTTACTAGATAAGTAAATTGGTAAATGCATGTAAACCATTTTTAGTGCTAACCAATAACTTTTCTAGCATGTTTAAGGTGTATCTTAATAGATGTAAACACTAGATTAAGTTTAATATGTTCCTATGGTTTGCTTGTGTGTAGTTGTGTTGCTATAGATGAATACTTGTTATGTGCAAGCTTTGTGCTTAGTAATAGTTGCTTAAGCTAATTTGATTGAGTTTCTCAAGTGCTTGCTTAAGACCATGATGTATGAGTGGATGTGTTGTTACCGGTTGGTATCATAGTGTCACCTCTCTCGTCCTCGGTGAGCATATGAGTATAGAAGAGCCTTATCCTAGAACGGCCCTCAAGTTATGTTAATCTCTTGGTTGTCTCCAAGTAGATTTCCTTTGCTTAGGAGCTTAAGCCTGTGCCTATGTTTGCTAATCCTTGAATGTTTGTGTATCCATGCCTTTGCTTGTCTCGTGAGCCCAAGCTTAGTTCCCTTCAATGTTGCATATGTTGTGGATGTCATGCTTCTGTGTGTGATGACCCTACCCAAAAATCTCTATCAGACCTCTCTACTCCTTATCCTATAGATGATCTGGTGCAACGCTAATCTATTGCTGCCTGGACCTTGGTGTTAGGAAAATGGACCCTTGGCCCATTTACTTTGGATTTTGGTGTTTGATGACCAACACAACCAAATTGGACTAATGAATTTGCAAGTGTTTGTTTTGTAGTTCAATAGGGTGCAAGACGTGACTTGGACGAAGGCGACATGATGATCTGATGGTCAACACCATAAGAAAGACCTTAGAAGCACAAGAGAAGACCCAAAATATCAAGCAAAGTCCAAGCATGAAGATTGGAACCAAGCCATAAGCAAGATCGCGAAGAAATGAGCTCACTATGGTGACCAGTCGCTAGACCGGACGCTGAACAAATGACCGGACGCTACGACCGGACGCTGGGAGGAGACTCGGCAGACAGGCGACCGGACACGAGGACCGGACGCTGATGGCAACCAACCGGACACAGGGCATCAGCGTCTGATCGAGTACAGAGAGGTTCCAGGCGCGTGAAACTACAATCGGACACGTCCAGTGGCAGGCGACCGGACGCTGGAAGCGTCCGATCGGTAGTTCACGGCTGCAACGGTCGGGACGACCGGACGCGTCCGGTCAAGACGAATCAGCGTCCGGTCAGTAGCAGAATTGCGGGAGTTCGACCCCAACGGCTACTTTCTTAGTGGGGCTTATAAATACAACCCCCAACCGGCCATTTGAGAAGTGTGGAGCTGAGGAAACATACCAAGGGTGTTGATACACCATTTTAGTGATCTCCACTTGCATAGTGCTTAGTGTTTCATCAGGTGATTAGCGTAGGTGCTTTGCGAAGTGCTTAGGTTGATTAGACCACCGCTTATGCGCTTGCTCTAGGTGTATGCCCAGTGTTTATTGAGGTTTGCATACCTCTTGCCACCCCGTGCTTGCGAGCACAAGAGTTGTACATCGAAGGGGCTTGAAGTCTTGCGAGATCGCACCAACCACGTTTGTGGTGCGGCCGCCACCGTGTACCGAAGGGAACAAGGCCCGCGGCGTTTTGGCCGAAAGCTTGATAGTGAAGATGGCGGAGAGCATCCGGGAGAGGCTTACCGGAAGGCACATCAGAGACCCACTTGCGCATGGGGAAGGCCCGAGGCTATCCATGGAGTTACCCGACCAGGAGCTTGGCCCTTGCGAGGGATTCCTTACGAGGGGCTCCAACGAGGACTAGGGGGAAGCTTGCGCACTTCTCGATACCTCGGTAAAAATACCGGAGTCGTCGACGGGAGTTTGCATATCTCTACCTTGCTCTTTAAGCTTCCGCATTTACATTGATCATTTTATTATCATTTGCGGTAGAGATAGCAACACACTAGCAAAACCGTAGTTGCACATCTAGATAGATTATCTTCTACATAGGTTTTGCTAGAGGTAGAAAAAGAGGCCATAGTTTGGAGTTAGAATTTTAAGTTGCCTAATTCACCCCCCCTCTTAGGCGTCCACGTGTCCTACAAGTGGTATCAGAGCCGGTTGGCTCAATTTGGACCTTTGGCTTAACCGCCGTTGAGCCGACGCTATTTAGAGTGGTTGGGATGGATACCGCTAGGCCTCCACAATTTGATGGCACTAACTTTCTATATTATAAAGCAAGAATGGCTTGTCATCTTGAGGCGGTTGATTTAGGTGTATGGAGAGTCACTCGTGATGGGATGAAACCCATTAAGAATCCCGAAAAACCCACGAAGAGTGATGAAAAAGAATTGCATTTTAATGCTAGAGCTAAAAATTGCTTGTTTGAATCTTTTAGCATGGATGTTTTTAACCAAGTATTTACTTTGAATACGGCACATGAAATTTGGTTAAAACTCCAAGAGCTCCATGACGGCACAAGTAATGTCCGTGAGCAAAAACATTGTCTAGCTAAGCAAAATTATGATTCCTTTGCTATGAATGATGATGAGCTTGTTCGTGATATGTATTCTCGTTTGAATCTAATTATCAATGAGCTCCATTCAATAGGATTATTAAAGCTAGATGATGCGGACATCGTGAGGAAGATCATCTCCGTGCTACCACAAAAGAAATATGCAAGCATCATCACCATCCTTCACAACATGGAGGACTTGAGCAACATGACCCCGGGCATAGTGATTGGCAAGCTAGTGGCATTTGAAATGTCACGTAAGATGGGTCAAGAAGAAGCTTCTTCATCAAGCAAAGGCAAAGCTCTCGCATGTAGCGAGAAGAAAAAGATGAAGGGCAAGCAAGTTGAGACAAGCTCAAGCTCAAGCTCCTCAAGTGAAGATGAAGAAGAAGATGAGGATGATGATGATGATGAAGAAGATTCAAGTGACGATGATCAATCTTCCTCTTCCGACTCCGACCTTGATGAAGAATCAATCAAACTAATCAACAAGGTGGAGAAGATGATTCAAAGGATCAACGTCAAGGGTGTGCCCATCCAAATCCAAGATTTCATTTTCACCAATCAAAGAAATGAGCAAAGAAAGAAAGGATGCTATGGATGCGGCGAGGTGGGGCACTTTGTGGAAGTTTGTCCAAACAAGCCCACACCCAAGACAAAGAAGAAGGCATGCAAGAACCAAGCCCTCACATCAATAAAGTCATGGGATGATTCTTCAAGTGAAGAAGATCATCACAAGAGGCGAGGGCGCAAGCACTCATCATCAAGCTCTTCTCGTGTGTGCCTTATGGCACGAGGTAGCGAAAGCTCATCCTCTAGTGAGAGTGATAGTGATGATGATTTGCCTTCTTACAATACAATTGTGCAACAAAATCTTAAATATGCTAAAGTTTGCACTAGTCAACAAAAGAAGCTCAAATTTTTAAAAGAAGAGCTAGGTAGTTCACAAGAAGCATACAAGAATTTGCTTGAACAATATGAAAACTTTGCAAATCTCAATGTTGAACTATCTACTAAAATTGAGCAACTTGAGGCTAGTGCAACAACAAGTGCATGCACAATTAATGATAAGCAACTTGAAAAGAAAAATGAAAAATTAAAAGAAAAGTTAGCTAGCTCACAAAATGATTATCAAAGTTTGCTTGCTAAAATGGAAATCATGTGCAAGCATTGTGATGAGCTAACAAAAAAAGTTGCTAATCTTGAGGCCGTCAAAAATACCCCCACCAAGGCATCTAAAAAGAAAAGTTCTATCATTAACATGTCTAAAAAGGATGCCTCTACTTCTTGTAATGACTTATGTTTAGACTCACCTTTGTGCAACCAAGTTTGTGTTGAGAAAGTTGTTGTAGATACATGCACACAAGAGGTTGCAAAGGAGAATGAGCAACTCAAGCAAGAAGTAGCTCGCCTCACCAAGGACTTGACTCAAGTGAAAGGCAAGTCAAAGCAAACCCAACTTCATCAAGATAACACTGTCAAGGGAGTGAAGAAGCTTGATGAAGGACAAACCGTGGTTTACTACGTGTGCCACAAGGAAGGCCACAAGTCCTATGAGTGCAAGGTAAAGAATGGGGGAGGAGCAAAGAAGAAGGAGAAAAAGCAAACAAGCAAGCTCTCCAATACCTACACCAACAAGGTGGACAAGAAGGCTTCCACACCTTATCTCTTGAAGAAGAAAGAAAATGACAAGGTGGTGGCCATCAAGGTGAACAAGCAAGCCAACAATGGGGTCAAACGCTTTTGGGTGCCAAAGGAAATCATGTCGAACATGAAGAGCACCAAGAAGGTTTGGATCCCGAAAGGGAAGTGAGAAGTCCATCGGACTTCGGGGAATTTGGAGACTTGGCAAAGTATGGGTGCATTTCATGGGGTGCATAATGATGGACAAAGTTATTGCCAAGTGGGTTAGTGAATACTATGGACCCAAATTCCCCTTCCCATGTTAGGTAACTAGATTCAATTTACTTCAATTGGTATTAGATTTCCCTACAATTGGTATCTTTTAGCATCTAGTTACTCTTCATGCCTAGGTTTGCATTTTAATTCTTTTATCTTTTGTCATGCATACACTAGGTATATCATATGGTAGGCTTGCTCGGTTTCATTCTTAACCCTTGGAGCAAACCTACATGGTTTAAAATTGTTTAGAAGCATGGCACATAGCTTGTCTTACAATTGTTCAACTAATATGTGCCAAAGTCCAAATTGTAGATAATCTCTCCCAAATATCTATTTTGAAAATGATTCTCACATTCATGAGTGTCATTTTTCAAGTGGTATTTTTGATTCTAAAATCAATGTGCATGAGTACTACAAGTATTCCACGCTTGCATGCACAAATTTAGGGGGAGGATCATCTACAAGATGGATACTTTGAGACTAACACCTTTTCAAGTCTATCATGTGTGTAGTAGTCTCATTGCAAGGAAAATGGAGTCCCCGGAGATAAGCATCATTCTTCATTTGGTATCATCATGCTGACTTCATTTTAATATTTATATGCTTTCTCCATGCATTATATAGATTAAACTCCTTTGTGAAATAATTTGTCAATTATGCATATGCTTTGCCTTCTATCATATGTATGCATATATTTAGGGGGAGCTTAGTCTATATAATGTGAGAGTTAAATTTTGTGTTCTATCCAATTCTACATACAAAGGATCACAAAGTTTAACCCTCCCTTGTGCTACTAATGTCTTCCTTTTCAGTGTTTGATGCCAAAGGGGGAGAATTTGGAGGACCAAAGACAAGTATTAGGTTAATGTCTACAAATGGCAATGGTCCGAGAAAGGGAGGATAGTGGATTATGGATTAGTCTAAGTAATGAGGAGAATTTATAGGAAGCAAGACTTTAATCCATAATGCCACATGGGGACATTTGCAAGGGCAAGTTAGGTCTTCAATTGGTATCATAGTATTTCAAGTAGTATCTCTTAGCATCATATAACCTTGCCCCTTGCATTGCATCCTAGCAAGTAGATAGTTTTTAAATTCAAAATTTTTATTATTTGCTTGCTTTGGTCGTGTTGTCATCAATCACCAAAAAGGGGGAGATTGTTAGGAAAATGGACCCTTGGCCCATTTACTTTGGATTTTGGTGTTTGATGACCAACACAACCAAATTGGACTAATGAATTTGCAAGTGTTTGTTTTGTAGTTCAATAGGGTGCAAGACGTGACTTGGACGAAGGCGACATGATGATCCGATGGTCAACACCATAAGAAAGACCTTAGAAGCACAAGAGAAGACCCAAGATATCAACCAAAGTCCAAGCATGAAGATTGGAACCAA
This sequence comes from Miscanthus floridulus, assembly GCF_019320115.1. NCBI lineage: Eukaryota > Viridiplantae > Streptophyta > Magnoliopsida > Poales > Poaceae > Miscanthus > Miscanthus floridulus. Next base: position 50,594 of record NW_027097305.1, read on the forward strand.
GCCGTAAGCAAGATCGCGAAGAAACGAGCTCACTATGGTGACCAGTCGCTAGACCGGACGCTGAACAAACGACCGGACGCTACGACCGGACGCTGGGAGGAGACTCGGCAGATAGGCGACTGGACGCGAGGACCGGTCGCCGACGGCAACTGACCGGACGCAGGGCATCAGCATCCGATCGAGTACAGAGGGGTTCCAGGCGCGCGAAACTGCGACCGAACACGTCCGGTGGCAGGCGACCGGACGCTGGAAGCGTCCGATCGGTAGTTCGTACCTACAACGGTCGGGACGACCGGACGCGTCCGGTCAGTAGCAGAATTGCGGGAGTTCGACCCCAACGGCTACTTTCTCAGTGGGGCTTATAAATACAACCCCCAACCGGCCATTTGAGAAGTGTGGAGCTGAGGAAACATACCAAGGGTGTTGATACACCATTTTAGTGATCTCCACTTGCATAGTGCTTAGCATTTCATCAGGTGATTAGCGTAGGTGCTTTGCGAAGTGCTTAGGTTGATTAGACCACCGCTTATGCGCTTGCTCTAGGTGTATGCCTAGTGTTTAGTGAGGTTTGCATACCTCTTGCCACCCCATGCTTGCGAGCACAAGAGTTGTACATCGGAGGGGCTTGTAGTCTTGCGAGATCACACCAACCGCGTTTGTGGTGCGGCCGCCACCGTGTACCGAAGGGAACAAGGCCCGCGGCATTTCGGCCGAAAGCTTGATAGTGAAGACGGCAGAGAGCATCCGGGTGAGGCTTGCCGTAAGGCACATCAGAGACCGACTTGCGCGTGGGGAAGGCCCAAGGCTATCCACGGAGTTACCCGACCGGGAGCTTGGCCCTTGCGAGGGATTCCTTACGAGGGGCTCCAACGAGGACTAGGGGGAAGCTTGCGCGCTTCTCGATACCTCGGTAAAAATACCGGAGTCATCGACGGGAGTTTGCATATCTCTACCTTGCTTTTAAGCTTCCGCATTTACATTGATCATTTTATTATCATTTGCGGTAAAGATAGCAACACACTAGCAAAACCGTAGTTGCACATCTAGATAGATTATCTTCTACATAGGTTTTGCTAGAGGTAGAAAAAGAGGCCATAGTTTGGAGTTAGAATTTTAAGTTGCCTAATTCACCCCCCCTCTTAGGCGTCCATGTGTCCTACACTTGGAATCCTTCCTTGTAGATTATGTTGTTGCCAGGTCAACTGAATCCTTAATCGGTGTATCGGCTCTGTCCCTCAAATCTTGCTTGTTTAATCTCCAACTTGCTCAAGTTTCTAGATGTCTCTCAGTCTTGATCTCATGTTGCTACCGACAATACCAAATCTCATGTTAATCTATTGTCTGGTAATCTCCTTGGTAAACGCAAGGCGTGCATGGAATTAAGTAAGAATCTCATGCCCAAGTGACTACATTAGTTAATCTATGTTTCTCTTGTGCCATGTCTTTACCTTGGACCACCCCTTGTTGACTCCAAACCTTGTGAATATCTTTGCTCGCTATCCCTCCTGCATGTACTACTTATCCATGCCAGATCAAAATTTGCATCACGTGGGATTTCTCATTGATTGTATGCTCGGTAATGGTGTCTTAATTAATGACTGATGGTGCCGCGACGAAACCGAGAGCCTCCTGTGGGTGCACACATAAGGCTGTGCTGCTCGACACACGCTGGTATCGAGGTTTCTAATCATGATCCATTATGGAACTACACCAATGTGTTATCTCTTCATGAACTTTTTCCTTGGTTATCTCTCCATATCCAATTAGAAGATCCCTATATCAGACCAGATGCAGTATCACTTCCTTCTGAAGTCATCCAGAGGATAACCTTTGAAGAACAAGTCGCCGACATAAAATATTAGCAGACTGCAAGAGGTAGTAGACAAGTGACTCTGCTTGACTGTCTCTGTAATGACGTCGTTCATCTAGCGAGCAAACTATGTCGTCCCCAATTGGATTGAAAAAGTACACAACACTTAACATTGGACAAGTTATCAGTCAGATGATAATGGATAGAGATGTTATGTGCTGTAATAGGTTACCTGGTGCTCATGAGCCTCCTGTCCAAGTCTTTAATCTTTAGGTGCATAAGGATCATGCAGTCGAAAACCGACCTTCTTCGGTGTGACCTCTTTTCTGCTGACTTCCTTGGTAACTGTCCATTTGTGCATCAACTGCAATTGTTGTTGCCAAGAATGAAGTTTTGGAGCTTTTTAGTGTTGAGAGACAAGTGATTAGCTACCCGTAGGAAGGTTAATCTCTAGCTAAGTAACAACTCCTTGGTAGCTACAAAAGCTATGTCTCATAGAACAGTGGTAAGCGAAGAAATAGCAAAGCCGGTCAGCAATACGAGTACCGCTCCCTTCTTCAAATCCTATGCTATCAAGTCAATTCCATTTTGGACAATCACACAGATAGTACAAGATGTTGTATCATCTAAGTAAAGAACTAGAGAAGGCATGTCCCTAGCTTCGGTCAGTATCAAGTATGCATCCAAGGCTATAAAAGGTTTGTTCAGGACTCTATTGGATAAAGCACAGAAGGATGATCGAAAATGGTCCCTTGTCGTTATAGAACTATCCCTCCACGTGGAGTATGCCTTGTGCCCCGCAAAAACTTACCACAAATCGAATGCTTGTGAATCATCGAGTTTGTGTCTAAATCAATAGTTGAGGGTTCTCTCTCCTTATTGGGAAGGATGCTACTATTGTATGGAAAATTAAAGAGTGTAGAACACACTCCACAATGTGAGAAGCAAAGAAAAATAAGATCGAGAAATCTGTCCAGATTTCATGGTACTAAACTAGTCAGTTTTAAGCCGATGATTGGAGATTCAAACATTGTCGGATTGTCACAAAACTTGGTGAACTCGTTCCTCACTTGGAGTACTCTGATCTGTTCAGTTGGTTTAAGGATTGGTTGCGTGAAGCATTGGATCCGAGAGAAATTTTTGTCAGTTCAATTCGCTACAGTTTCAAAACAGAGCAGTATTGGTAGAAGAACTGTCTGGATAGTCAAACGATGTCTGTTTGAACTGAAATTTTGGTCGGTAATTAGAGAACTCTTGGACATGTATGACTACCAAAATTCATGCACAATGGAGTAGTAAATTTGTGAGATGTGAATTGAAAACCGAAGGGGATAGAATCTATCATTTCTCTATTGACTGCTATCATCCCTCCTATTAGAAGGTTGTGTTTGTAATTGATGCCAAGGTTAGCAGCATGGTCAATGTTTTGCCGTTGGATAATTCTTTAGATTCCTAGAGAAGACTCCTGGCACCCCTTTGTGTCTTGCTTTTGCCCTCTCATATCAACAATGTTTGAACAGTCAAAGTGTTCTACAAGTCAATTTGTGCCTTTGCAAGTCAAAAACAATTTGAAAAGTGTCAAACAACAGAATTCGGGTTATGATTTTGAGTTGTTGATTGACATTGGAAAAGGCAGACTCAATGTCAAAAGTAGTCCAACAAGACTAGTTTTGCTACAGTGTGAGTTAACCCAATTTATTGTGCATCTGCACCATGAAGGGAATGGTACTCAACCTGCTTGGCAGTGTACTGTTTCTCTAGTTTGGTAAATACTTGCAACCTTCATTGTCCTTCAGGCCTCGTTATCATCCTTTTAGCAATGTTTTCCAAGGCAGACTTGTACTTGGGTATCTTCCATGTGTTTTTACCCAAGGGGTTGCATCAAATCCAACACAGATAACTGTTGTCATTTGGATATGAGGATCCCCTTAATAGTGAGCATCGGAAAAGCTAAGCCAACAGAGTCAGCTATCACATTCACCGCTCACTCGATAGACTTAGATAATACAGTGTTGTTATCATAAAAAGAAAACTACACTTATGGAACCTTATGTCGTTTTCCATCAGTTGGTATTAAGTGCTTGGTCAGTTATGACCGGCATAGACATTATCTGATGGTTGGTTAGTTTCTCATAGCCTCAGAGGATGTTTACCCCATCTATGATCTCATCCCTTATGGAAGGTTGTAATCAAGCTATTTTGATAGAGGACTGCTTGTTGAACTTTGTGAACAAATATGAAACCATTGTAATGAGTAGCCTTCAGAAGCTGCAATCTAGTGCAAAGTTCATATGGTTGTGCCAGATTCATTAGAGGAACAAATACTTAAGAGTAGTCAGTTTATGCTTCGTAGCAATCTCCGTATACCGAGAACGAAGCACAATGCTATCTTGGATTCCTCTCAAAGTCACAAGACAATTTTGGTTTCCTCTTGAAGTCATAGTGGTCGCTTGGTTTTGCCTCAAAAGTAAAAATGCTTCATGGAAGTCAATGAAGGAAATTCTTCAGACAAAACTTACTACGAAGAGCAAGTATCAGAAAGTGTCTTGACCAAATTAGCCTCTCTGATACTCCAAAGTTAAGTAGCCTAAGGTTATCACCGATGATGGATAATGGATGACACGCTTCTCTTCCCTTAAAAGTCTTTCGCACCGAATCTCAGGGCGAGATTCCCATAAGGGGGAGGGCTATAACACCCCAGGTGTTTGTCACTAGTTAAGCAATGGGTTTGAGCTCAAACATGACATGTTAAGTAGTGACCAAGGTGTCAAGATCAAATTATGAAAATAAGCCCAACTTAAACTTGGACAATATACCTTTGCTTCTATGATGACCCTTTTCAGAGGTATGCCTAAGTGATGTAATCGAACCTTTTTCATGTGTCTCACATCCATCTCTATCTATATTGATCACTAGGAAAGTTTCATGAAGTTTGGAATAAAAAAGTCACATAAAATGATAAGTCATATCTTTGCATGAATTGCTTTATCAAGTGGATGGAAACATATGAAGTCAACCTAACCTTGCAACCTTGCTCAAACAACTCTAATTGAACTCTACAACAAAAGTTATGAAGGTTCGTTTTGAACAAAGGTGGAGAAAATATCCGAAAATAATGGAAACCCTATATTGTATAGCAAAAAGGGTGTTGCGTTGACCGAGAAATAAAGTTGACTCTGGGCCAGATATGAGGTTTGACCAAAAAAGAAAGTTGAACAAAAGTTTGAGTATAACAAACTTTGTTAAAAGACCAAGTTATGATTCGGCTTCAAAATGGATCAAAACAGGGCTCAAAGTATAATAGAAAAGTTGAAATCAACCCGACAGTGTTTGGAATCCGAAAATTCACCGATGTCGACATTGGCATTCCGCGTTCCCCAAATTTTGTTAAACAACTTGAGTTGGACCCAAAATAAAAGTTGTAGCATATATTATGGAGAAGAGTCTGCAAAAAGTTGGAACCCGTTTGGCTTCGTGTTGATGGTTAATTCTGAGTTTTTCCTAATCACCGTCGTCACGCTGACAAACCAAAGTTAGGAGCACGTTATCTGCTAAACCATAACCCTAATGACCCTGAACTCTTAAGCAAAGTTGGAGAGCATCAGGTGTAGACCAAACTTCATTTTAGGCCCATGGACCAATTCGGACATGAGCCATCCCAAAACGGCGTCCCACCTTCCCCACTTCGGTGCCCTCCACCTGCTCGACGGTGGGTCCCAATGGACAAGTGTCCATCGTGCATGGAGGCCGCGCGCCCAGCCTCTGCCGCGTGTCCCTGCTCGCCCTATGCCGATATGGAGGCCACACCGAGCCTCCTCACTCGCCCAGCCTCTCTCTCGCCTCTCCACTCTCCCTCCCTCGCTCTCTGGCGTCGCGCGCGCTCCTAGACACGGCCGCCATGGACGCCGCAGCCGAGCTCGCTGCTGTCGTGGAACCCCCTCCTCGGAGCCTCCTCTGCCCTGACCACTAGCTCCATCACCTCTCCCTCCTCGCGGCGTACCTGGCGCACCCCTCCTCGGCCTCTCCTCGCTGCCGTAGCATGCAGCCGCCGGTGCCGTGGCCGCCGCGGATGTCTGTGCGCGTGGCCAGGAGGCCACGGGCAGGCTCTGGCTGAGCCGAAGCTACCTTCGGGGGCGGACAGGTTCCGCGGACCTCTCCGGCCCATCCCCCGCCGCCGACGAGCCTCCTCCGGCCGGCAACAGCAAGCCCGACATGCTTCTCTGCTCTAAATTCTGACCAGGGGCCTCGGGCTCAAATTTGACAAAATGGAAGGGCCTATCTGCAAAGTCATAGACTCAGATGAATAGTGCAGCACAGTGCACTTTCTCTTTTTCTCTTTTTCCTTTTTCAAGAAAGGGGCTGAATCTTTGGAAAATCGCCATAAATCATATAAAAATCGTTAAATAACAAATATGGACTTTTTGGAATCCTTCTGAAGTTATCTATGCATTAGATCTATAATATGGCAGTGTTTAGTTTACAGTTTTTGCTGTAAAAATAGATTTATGCAGTTAGGTTTGTAATATTAGTTATGCCTTGTCATTTTCATAACTGCAGTGTTTTGCTCAAATAAATGTGGAATTTTTATGGTATGCTAATGATGCTGTGTGTATGCTGTGGTAAAATTTTTAGGAATTTAGTCTTGATAGTTTAAGAGATATAAAAATAACAAATACCTTGTGTTGCTTTGCTCCTATTCTGAATAGGTCTACATGTTCATATTGATTGGCTCAGTTAAGTTATGAATCATGCCTTGATGACTATATATGAGTTGTAGTACTTTTCTTAATATTTTCAAAAATCTAAATATCATAATTTTTGGTTGAGTAGATTTTTAGTTATAGTTGTTTAAATCTCTGTGACTGTTTCTGCCAAAACCTAGATAGCATTGCCTTGTTGGTACTGTGGGGCCTTTTTAGTAGTATAATTTGCCCTATGTGTCTATAACGAAGTTGTGTATAATTTGCTAAGATTTCTAAAAAGTCTAGAAACACATTTATTGGAAATGTATAACTCTAGTTATAGCTATTTAAAGTTGCATATCAGATTCTGTCCATGTTTTAGACAGAGATGCATTCATTTGATTAATTGACCTTTTTAACTATAGAATCATCTTAAGATGAGAATAATAAAGTTGTAGGAAACTTCATAAGCTTTCTAAAAAGTTAAGAATCATGTTTGTTGGAGATCTAGAACTCCAATTATGCTTCTCTGAAGTTTCTATCAGTTTTCTGTCTTTAATTGTACCACTGTTGTTTGGACTGCATGTGTTGTTTTGCTTGTGCAATTATTTTCGTGGTGTAAATGATGTTTCCTATGGTTATAATGAATACCAAAGTTGAAGCTAATTTCATAACCTAGCTTGTGTTAAATTTTAATGACCATAGGCCTGATAATTTAGGAGCTATAGATTTTACAAGTTGATTGTTAGGTTTTGCATGCTCCCTATACAGATCTGAATGATTGTGTTGTTTGACTTAGCTAAGCTTTGAATCATGTCTCAGAGATAATAGAAGAACTGTATTTATTTTCATGATCTTTACAAATTGTTAAAGATCACCCCTTTTGGTGTTGTAGAGCTCCAGTTATGAGCTTGTGAGGTTGTATGGCAGAATCTGTCCAAATCTGGACAGAGGTGTTCAATTGTGCTTGTTTGACTTTGTTAATTGTAGAATCACCTTGAGATGATAATAAACATGTTTTAGATAATTTAATAATATTTCTATAAAGTTAAGGTTCATACTTTTTTTGATGTCTGTAACTCCATATATGAATTGTTGAAATTACTACTACTTTTCTATCCTAGTTCTTTGCAGATCTGAAACATTGGCATGTTTGACCTGGTTAGATTTAGAATAAGCTTTTGGTTATAATAAAAATGTTGTAGGCAATTTCATCAGCTTTCCATAAAGTCTAGGATCACCTTTATTGGATCTTGGGATCTCTGTTTATGACTGAAACAAGAGACTGCTGTGCTGCTGTCCAGATTTCTATACACGTGCTAAGTCAATTGCTTTAGCTTGTTCTTGTTTTGGCTAAACATGTTGGTTAGTCCTTGATCAATGCATGGGTGCAATATATGAACTTAAGTTCACTTGTGTGTCATGCCTAATATGCTTACTATTCCTTTATAATAGGTTGTGTGATGTTTAGTTAAATAACTCTAGGTGCCTATGTCTTACATGATCTTATGTTTGCCTTGAATGCTTTTATGTGATGCATTTCATATTGCCATTCTTCGCATTCATGCACTTGCATCTCATCTAGGTATGCTAGATGAACTATGTGAAGGATGTGATGATGGAATCAAACTAGAAGACGGTGTTGGTGGACCTATCCCGAAGATGGAAGAAACTCGGGAGTTCCTGCCGGACAAGAGATGCTCACCAAGCGAGTGTCATCTAACAAAACACTGACCTAGTGTTGGATCCCAGGCAAGTCCCGGAGCATTCTAAGTCTCCTACCTCTCTTTTTATAAATGCACATGAGTATAACTTTTGTATGATGCATTAGGTAATAGGAGTTGGATGAAACCATCGCTGCATAACTTTACCTACCTTGTCCACAAGGTATAAATACATGTACCCTTACCAGTATACAAGTCGATCTATGCTTAGCCATGCTTAGACCGGTAGAAGTTAGGTGATTTCCTGTCACTTGCAAGATATATGTGGATAACTGATCACGGTTGGCTATATTTGCTATCGTGGAAAATAACCATGTGATGATGAATAAATCGAGACCGGGCGGGATCTTGTGATTGAGAGGCAGCAGACATGGAGGTCTTGTTTGCATGTTCTATCCCCGCCTGTGTCGATTAAGGACCACATCGTTGTTGGATGCCAGTCATTTTGAACGCATGCCTCACACTTAGCTGGCCGGATAACTCGTTTCGACCATGAAGCCGAGTAGCTCAACTCAGGCCGGTGACCGATCTGGTCTAGTAGCAAACCAAGCGGGAGCGGCATAATAGGCCGTGGGCAAGCATACGACCTGAGCGACCTAGTCTGGGACCATGGACAGGCTTATGACTTGAGCAACCTGGTACTACCGTCAGTCCCGAGGGGTGCAGCGCTGATCGGTCCTGAGAATTTGGAACCTGAGTTGTACCAAAGGTGACCTAAGGCTGCCTTCGTGCAGTATGCCTGGGTTTGTGTTAGGAATACCCCCCCAGCTGGTTGGAATCAATTCGAATTGCCATCTCTCGCTGGATAGAGAGAAACTTGACTGTGTCTCCTTCTATCATAGTAAGCAAATGAAAGGAATATGGTTATGATGATTATATGATAAACCAGATATGGTTACTATTGTGATGCTTATTAATTAAGTGATTGCTATAGAATAGGTGCAAAATCTAGCTATGATAAGCTTCACTAAACTCGATGCTAAAATACTGATTAAAAGATGGAAAGTAAGGACTCATGATAGTAATGCTCTTTTTGCAAAAGTTATGCTATCCGACCAACTCCACCAAATAAGCCTTGCATATCCTTGAGAGTCTTTTATTTCTCTCCTATCGGGTAAGTCTAGCTGAGTACATTTGAGTACTCAGGGTTTTATCCCACCCTATTGTAGGTGAAGGTCTCATCCTGCTGAA
>NW_027097306.1:0-5367 GCF_019320115.1 Miscanthus floridulus
TATTTTACCGAAGAATTAAATCCAATATATATTTTAGTTCTATCTGCCAAGGTAGTCATAGTATGACAAAACACAAGAAAAAAACTACAAGGTGTTAAGAGTAAGAGCAGTACCATTACCTCTACAGCCGCAAATCAAGTCACAACTCACAAACAAGGGCTAGGCTTCAAGAAGCACATTCATGAATTGCTATATGATTAAAAAAAGTCCAATGAATAACATTCTCCTCCTCGCCTAAGGTGCGATGTTGCAAAACCTGAAGACTACAAAAGCAGTTTCATAATAGTAAGTTTGCAAGCCAAACTTGAAAGAGGATAACAAAGCACATCCACCATGAACTGTAAGTCATGTATAAAACTCAAATATGTTAGATAACAGTTAACAGGTAACAACTATACATGTGTGGATCATCCATCAATAATTTTGCCTTCGCATCTCAGTTTGGCCTACTTTTATGCACCTTAGTGGTAAGTTTCTGAAATTTCAGGATCTGTGAATGCACAGATCCACTAGCTGCAACTTTACATAAGCACTATATCTATGCGGATCACTAATCAACAATCATCCCATGATACCTCAGTTTGGCCTATTTTTGTGCACCCTAGTGGTTAGTTTCTGAATTTTCAGGATAGACATTTAATTATAAAACTGGAATGGTCAGTCAATTTAATTGTCTGAGATAGGTTGTTGATGCATTGCAAAATTAAAATTAATGAATGCATCTGTTGCAATGCAAAAGGGTTTCATGGCAAGAGGCTTTTTTTGGAACATCAAACACATTGGGGACGCCAGGTGCAAGCTCGTCGCAGTCGTCGATGGCCTTGAGGCGCCCCGTCACCTCCTGAACCGTCAGTTCGGAGAGGTCCAGCAGCATCTCAATCGCCAAGGCGATCTGCTTGAACTTCTTGGGGACGACACGGAGATACTTCTCGATAGCCTTCTGCTCGGAGACGTCGTCGTCGCCGTACCGCTTCAGCTGCTGCATTAGGCCAGAGAGACGAAGAGCGAAGTCGTCGACGTCCTCGCCCTGCTTGAAAGCCAGGCGCTCCCACTCCTGACGCAACTTCGGGATGGTGTGCTTGCCGGCGTGGTCGATGCCGAAGTGCGCTGCAGCGATGGTGTCTCAAGTGTCCTTGGCGTTCTGCTTGTTCGCGAGGGTGGACGCCATCTCGATCGGAACCGCCGCGAGGAGGGCCTCCAAGGCCCGTCGATCCTCGTGGAGATCCGTGTCACCGTACCGCACCGCGTTCCAGAGCTGCCACGCCTGGAGCTTCACTTTCATCACCAAGCTCCACTCGGTGAAGTTGGTCTTGGTGAGCATCGGCCACGGTATGCCTCCACCGGAGTCCTTGATGACGGCTTGGACGACTGGAGATCTAGTGCCTCTGTGGGTACCGGCTCTTCTGGTAGCTTCAAGCACTTCTGCAACTGCGAAACATGGAACACTAGGTGTACAACTGCTAATTCCTCGGGCAACTCCAACTTGTAGGCTAACTTACCAACCCTCTTGCAAATCTTGTAGGGCCCGACAAACCGTGGTGCTAACTTACCTTTCACATGGAATCTTATAGTGCTTTGGAATGGGGAAACCTTAAGGTAGACGTAGTCTCCCACTTCGAACTCAAGATCTCTCCACCTGTTATTAGCGTAGCTCTTCTGCCTACTCTGAGCAATCCTTAGGTTCTCTCGCACTTGGGCGACTCCTTCCTCGGCCTCCTGAATCTTTATTGGGCCGAAGAATGATCTCTCTCCCACTTCGGACCACATCAACGGGGTGCGACACTTCCTCCCGTATAGGGCCTCAAAAGGTGACATCTTAAGGCTAGTTTGGTAGCTATTGTTGTAGGAGAACTCTGCATGTGATAAACTCTTCTCCTAGTCTGTACCATATTTCAGAACACAGGCTCGTAACATATCCTCTAGGATTTGGTTCACTCTCTCTGTCTGACCATCTATCTAGGGATGATAAGATGTGCTGTAGTCTAAACGAGTCTCGATAGCCTTGTGCAGGCTCTTCCAAAATTTAGACACATATTGGGTACCGTGGTCGGACACTATGCTTCTCGGGGCTCCGTGAAGCCTCAAGATGTTATCCACATACAAGTATGCCAACTTCTTGACTCTGTAGTAGCTTCTAACTGCGACGAAATGGGCCACTTTGGTCAAACGATCGACAATCACCTAGATAGAATCGTTCCCTTTTGGGGTCTGGGGTAATCCAACTATAAAGTCCATAGAGATGCTTTCCCACTTCCACACCGAAACATCTAACGTCTTCAATAGCCCTACTGGTTTCTGATCTTCAGCCTTGACTCTATTGCATATGTCACATCGGGCTACATGACCGGCAATATCTGCTTTCATGTTCCTCCACCAAAAAATCTTTTTCAAATTAGCATACGTCTTGGTGTTGCCTGGATGTATGCAATACTTGGAATCATGTCCCTCAGCTAGGATCTCCTCTCGCAAGGTTTCATCCATGGGTACACAGACTCTGTTCTTGTACCAAACTATCCTATGTTCATCTTCCCTAAACTCAGGGCACTTGCCTTTGCTCATGAGCTCTCGAATCCCCTCAATCTTAGGGCAGACTTGTTGGGCCTTGCGGATGCGTTCTTTGAGGTTATACTGAACTCGAAGTGCATTCAGCTGCTCCCTTGGCATCACCTCTATCTAGAGCTTCTCCATTTCTTGGTGTAGCTCTGGCGGTATGGTGCCGGTCTCAAGGTGGTTGCAATGGCTCTTGTGACTCAAGGCGTCTGCGACTACATTTGCTTTTCTTGGGTGATAGTGTATTTCTAGGTTATAGTCCTTAATCAGTTCCAGCCATCTACGCTGCCTCATGTTCAGATCCTCTTGCGTGAAAAAGTACTTCAGGCTCTTATGATCTGAGTAGATGTCACATTTGTTCCCAATCAAGTAGTGTCTCTAGATCTTTAGGGCATGCACAACTGCTGCAAGCTCAAGGTCATGGGTAGGATAGTGTTGCTCGTGCTCTTTCAACTATCGAGTGGCATAAGCAATGACTTTTCTGTTCTGCATCAGAACATAGCCAAGTCCTTATTGAGAAGCATCACAATAGACCACAAAGTCTTGGTGGATATCAGGTAAGGCTAGCACGGGGGTAGTGGTAAGCTTCTTCTTCAGAGTCTGGAAGCTCTGCTCGCACTCAGAAGTCCATTCAAACTCATTGGTTTTCTTCAGGAGGTTGGTCATGGGTCTTACTATTTTGGAGAAATTCTCAATAAAGTGGCGGTAGTATCCTGCTAAACTAAGAAAACTCTGAATATCGGTCATGTTTCGTGGCGGTTCCCTTTCCTTTATGACCTTAATCTTGGCTGGATCAATAGGTACTCCCTCAGTAGTGAGTATATGCCCCAGAAAGGCTACTTCTTTGAGCCAGAACTCGCATTTGCTGAACTTGGCATACAGCTGGTTCTGCCTCAGCTTCTCTAGCACTATCCTCAAATGTTGCTCATGCTCCTTGGCGGTAGCTGAGTAGACTAGGATGTCATCAATGAAAACTACCAAAAACTTATCTAGATCCTCCATGAACATCTTGTTCATCATATTCATAAAAGTAGATCGGGGCATTGGTGAGCCCAAACAACACTACCGTGAACTCATACTGCCCATATCTTGTGACAAAGGTTGTCTTTAGTATGTCCTCGAGTCGGATCTTCATCTGATGATACCCAGATCTAAGGTCAATCTTAGAAAAGAATATGGCATTCCTCAGCTGGTCAAGCAGATCATCTATTCTTGGCAGAGGGTACTTGTTCTTGATGGTCACGGCATTCAGGTTTCGATAGTCAATGCACATCCTCATGGAACCATCCTTCTTCTTTACAAGCAGCACGGGAGAACCCCAGGGTGAGGCACTTGGTCTGATATACCCTTTGTTGGATAACTTCTTAAGCTGTTTCTTAAGCTCCTCTAGCTCGTCAACTAACATGTGGTAGGGCCTCTTTACAATGGGTCCTATACCCGGCAAAAGGTCGATCACGAACTCCACATCCTTGTCTGGTGGCATTCTAGGCAACTCTTTAAGAAACACATCCGGGTACTCACACACTATGGGTACCCCCTCAACGGACTTAGCCTCCAAGGCACACAACATGGACACTGTCTTCCCGTGATTTGGCTCACAACGGATCACATGACCCCTCGGATGTGTGAACTCCACATATCTTGGTGAACAAGATATTACTCCCTTGTGTTGGGTCAACCAATCCATTCCCAAGATAACATCTAGGCCATCAGAGGGAAGTAAGGTGAGGTTGGCTGAGAATGGGTGTCCCTCGATAAGAATGCTCACTCCTTGACATTTCTTTGTGCACTTAATGTTGCCTAGAGGTGAGTTGGTGACTATAGCTTCCTGTCGTGGAGTGACAGGCACTCGGTGTTCTCGTGCAAACTTGGTGGAAATATAAGAACAAGTGGCACCTGAATCAAATAGGACTAAAGCCTTAGCTCCATGCACAATGAACATACCGTACACCATGTCTAGGGCGTACTGTGCATCCTCTGTAGTCAGGTGGGTCAGTTGGCCGTGGGTGGCTCCAGCGGCACTCTTGTATGGGGTTCCTTGGACATGCACCTTCCTCGTGGAAGCTTGCACAGGTGGAGCTACCTTCTTCTTAGGGCAGTCGGTGACCTTGTGGCCAGGCTTGCCATAGCCGTAGCAAGTGAAGGGCACACTGCCTGTAGAGGTGGGTGCAGCGGCCTTCCACGTGCTGGTGCTCTAAGTGGGGCGATGGTAGTTGGTGGTGTAGGTACCTCCTCCATGGCTTGGAGCAGGTGCAACTCTCTGGCCAGAGCAGGGATGGGGGATCAAGGGTCCGCTCAATTGCGACCTCTAGGGTGCTGAGGCGTGGGATGAGCCCTCGGTCCGATGCTTCTTCTCCTTGTAGACCGTGTCAACCTCCAAGCGGTCCCTCTCAATCTCTAGGGCTTTGTTCATCATCTCCCTCAGGGTGTAGCAGGTATGCCATGACAAGCCTAGCTTGATGTGGGTGTTTAGCCCTTTCCTAAAGAAGTACATCTTCTTCTTCTCGGTGTCAGTCTCTCCGGGGGCGTATCACATCATCTTGACGAAGTGGTTACCGTACTCCTAGACTCTTAGCGGCCACTGGGTGAGATTGCGAAAATCCTCCACCTTCACGTCCATCGCACCTTCAGGCACGTGATGCTCATGAAAGGCCTCAGTGAACTCCTCCCAAGTGATGTGGGCGGGGTCCGGGTGCGTGTCATTAAAGCTGTCCCACTAAGCGCGTGCTGCGCCAGTGAGCTGGTGGGCGACGACTCCAACACACTCCTCATCGGAGCAAGTGGTCAGGTCCAGCTTCTTCTCGATCTCGCGCAGCC
>NW_027097306.1:13204-40000 GCF_019320115.1 Miscanthus floridulus
TTCTGATAGACAATGAGTTCTACTGCTTACGACAATGGCCAAGAACAACTCCTAAATCTAGTGGCAACAGGGCAGAGTTCTGTTTCACTTCATTGACGAAGCTTCTGTTCGCTAATTCCTAGCTAAGCTAAGTTCAAACACTAACATTGTAAATCATCTAAACTTTATCTGAAATTAAATCACACTTCCTGCAATTATTCTGTTCTTATAGATTGGACAGTAGGTATACATAGCAGTGGCTGATCTAGGATTGAAAAAAAATCCAACAATCGAGGGAGTTACCGAGATGCTATGCCCACGTAGCCTCGACCCTAGTCGTGTACCTTTTCCTAACAAGATACCGCTACCACCATTACAACGAAGGATGGTTCAGTGTCAGGGAAGTGATGTGAAGATGAGCGCATAACAAATTTACAATTCAAAGGATAATTGATAATGTGATACTCAACAAGAAACTGACCATTGGTAACTAGACAATTCCTTTTCTATTATGCCTATTGGCTATGGCTACACACTCAAACTCAACACCGAACATAAACCAACCATCAGCCCACGACCATGAGCAGGGTTCAAAATTTCGGCGAAATTTCGGCCAAATTTCGCGAAATTCGGTGGTGGCCGAAAGAAAAATCCAAAATTTTGTAATACACTAATACATGTGTTATATAACTTTAGACTCAATTTTTTATTGTTTATATTGCATATTTTTGTATTCAATAGATGTGTAGTCATAAATCATACTAATATTTGTTTAGATTTAAATGTTTTTTTTAGAAAAAACATACTTCATGTGCTAGTCTCTAAAAAAAATTCGTCGAAATTTCGGCCGAATTTCGCTAAATTTGGTAATTTCGGTGGTGGCCGAAATTTTTGCAATACCGAAATTGAAAACCCTGACCATAAGAGATGCGTGCTGCGGTGCCGCTCATCGTTCCTCTCTGAGTCTTCTCAATATAGGAGGCCCATTGTGATGGGTACCGCAAACTGGGGTGTGGATAATTTGAGGTAAATACATGTAGGAGGTGGCTATCACCACAACCCAAAATGATGCATACATGATCATAGAGCACATTCGTCTTCCTTACAGGAACAGTATCTCATAGATCTTTTGCAGGTAGCCAGGAGAAGAGCAGGAGAGCCAGGCTTCACCCGATTGGCAGATCAGGCAGCTGTGGTAGTTCTCAATGGATCTGGCCTCTCCAATATATACCCAAGGTAACTTCTACCAAGTTTGAAGAAAGTGAAGTTATGCACCATCAATGAGAGATAGGCTTGATGGATACAAGGTGCGTGCGCCCTCGCTGTCTGAATGTCCAACTTTATTTTGTGATCCTGGTGTCTCCTATTCCATATAGATCGTACTGTAAGAGAGCTAATGGCGTCCATACCCACCCCTATGTTTTCTACCCTTCACTAATTAACCAAATAAAAAATGCCAGCAAGGAAATGAGCACGGGAGCCAGCAAGGAAATGGGCTGTATGTACGCTGCTTGCCGCCTCTGTATTTATGGATGACAGTGAGAAAAGAGCATATGAAGTTGCTATATATGTATTCCAACTCAGAGGGGGAGGGGAGCAGCACATATGATCCTCTTCTTACCTTAGCTTCAACATTATATGCATCAGTGTGGTCCCCTGTATATCAGCCCCGAACTAAGAATTTCTTATTCATTCAACAAAGCATGTATCAGACAACACTATGCCAGACAACAATACTAAATTAACAATCATATACTCTCTTCAATTGAACTATACATGGTGCATGCATCGTTTGTTGATTAATTTCTCCAATACATCATTCACAGTAACAATAACTTAAATACAGATATCACTATACGTGTCATTAATTGCTGTTATTATATATTATGGCATGGATAGCTCACTATATCATTACTGATGTTCAGCAGTGAAGAAGAAACAACAACAACAACAACAACAACAACAACAAAGCCTTTAAGTCCCAAACAAGTTGGGGTAGGCTAGAGTTGAAACCCAACAAAAGCAATCAAGGTTCAGGCACGTGAATAGCTGTCTTCCAAGCACTCCTATCTAAGGCTAAGTCTTTGGGTATATTCCATCCTTTCAAGTCTCCTTTTATTGCCTCTACCCAAGTCAACTTCGGTCTTCCTCGGCCTCTCTTCACGTTACTATCCTGACTTAGGATTCCACTACGCACCGGTGCATCTGGAGGTCTCCGTTGCACATGTCCAAACCATCTCAACCGGTGTTGGACAAGCTTTTCTTCAATTGGTGCTACCCCTAATCTCTCACGTATATCATCGTTCCGAACTCGATCCCTTCTTGTATGACCGCAAATCCAACGCAACATACGCATTTCCGCGACACTTAGCTGTTGAATATGTCGTCTTTTCGTAGGCCAACATTCTGCACCATACAACATAGCAGGTCTAATCGCCGTCCTATAAAACTTGCCTCTAATCGCAGTGAAGAAGAAACGTCATAAATAATAATAAGAGACTCCAATCCGATCCATTGGCCAAAGCTAAGCTTGTGCTCCAGCTGAACTATGAACAAGGATCTTAATCAAGTTTGAACCTAGCAGCAGCAGCAGGGGGAGGCACGGGGATTGTATAAACTCAGCAGCAGGTCCCATAACCATGATCCTAATTAAATCATCTAGCAAGATGTCAACATGACATTCTATCTCACTGCAGTACATGGCCCATCATGAGACCGTCATGAAACCACTGTCCTCCAGGAAGTCCAAGGTTTCAAATCACTAGCAGACACCATCAAGTCCAAGGTCTCAACATGAGTGGAATACTTCAACCTCATCTGTCATGCATGCGACAAAAAACTAATGGTAATCTGATCTATGATGGTACAATGAAGATTAGCGCTAAACTTTGGATATATATCGCCATATTGGCACAATCTAGAGTAGTGCTTAACTTTTGTAATACAAAAATTTACTTAGAGCAATGAACCATGCAACCCAACACTTGTCTGTATGGACAAGGTCATTTATTTATACACCTAATGTCCAGCTACCATTATGTTTCTATAACTGATTTTGCATATTGATGTATGGGACCTTTTGGGAAGTGGTTAATATAGTACTCTTTCTGACCCAAATTGTTATTCATTTTGGCTTTGTCCTTAGTCAAATTTCTCTAAATTTAACCAAGTTTTTCAAAAAAAAAAAAGAGTATAACATCTAAAATTTTAAATAATGTTCTATGAAACTAATCTTGTTCTCGGTGTTGTTACAGATATCTACAAATCTGGTTAAAGTTGACTTGGGACAAAGTGAAAATGATTCTCTAAATCTACCGGCCCTCTAAAAGAATTTTAGTTTCAAAACTAAAGATATGGTTTTAGATTTAAAATTGGCGTCTGATTTTTAGTGTCTTCTTACTAAGTTTGGTGCCCTTTATGTCCGCCCTAAGATGAGAGTTTTGATTCCTTCAACACATTATTTATTGGATAACACTGTATGTGCCAGACAAACACTGCTAAATTAATCATATATTCATCTCTCTTCAATTGAACTACATGGTACATGCATTGTTTACTGATTAGTTTCTCCAAAATAGAATTATTGAATCAGTGATGAACACTGCGATTTTGGCCTTTATTGTAACTATTGCTCCAAAAAATGTGAGTAGGCAGGCAGTATGTCTGAACTCATATCCTTGATATTGAATCGAGAGCCCACCCATGACACAAGGACCAGAACCGTTGTGATACAAAACATGGTTTATGTAGCCTATAAATAACACGGAGAGTTTGATTGAAAGCGAGATAACTAGATAAGATAGCTAAAAACAGAGCAACTTCTCTGTCATGGAAGCTGAGCTTAGGCTCTGTTTTGCTGAGTCGTCTGCAAAAATGAAGAGACGTTATTATAGTGAGTTTGGTTAGTACATCACTCACAGTAGCAATAATTTAAACAATAGATATCTACATGTCTGCATTGATGGATCACTACATGTCATTATTGACGTCAAGGAATGCACAAGAGAGGTTATTATATAAGTATTCCAATATCATCCAGTGGCCAAACCTAAGCTTGTGCTCTAGGTGAACTAGGAATAAGAGGATACAAACTTGGGCATGGGAGGCACGGGGAGTGTATTAACCCAGCAGTAGGTCACATAACCGCGGTGTATGACCTATATCATGAGACCGTGGTGAAACCCAGAGGTGGAGCTAGGGGGGTTTATCGGGGTCAGCTGACCGCTATAAAATGTGACAAATCCTATACAAATTTACTGTTAGCTAGTGTATCTTGGTGGTGACTAGTGTAGCTGACCCCAATGGCTTCGCTGTCTGGCTTCGCCCCTCTCTGAAGACTAATGTCTAAAACCACCACCAAAGACCGCATGGGCCGTCATGGAATACATCAACCTCATCTAATTAATGACAAATCTGATCAGCGGGTGTATGGCACATTCCAGATTAGTGCTTAACTTTTGATATATCGCGGTATTTACACAATCCAGATTAGTGCTAGAGCACATAGCCATGCATGCAACCTGACACTTGGCCATGGACAGGGCCGTTTATAGAACCAATGTCCAGCTACCATTACATTTCTATTACTGATTTTGCATGTTGCTGTATGAGGATTTTTGGGATGTGGTTAATATTGTACTACCTCCTTCCATTCAAAATTATTATTCACTTTGACTTTATCTCAAATAATTTCCCCAAATCTGACTAAGTTTTTCAAAAAGTATATTAACATCTAAAAGTGTAAATAATGTTCTATGAAACTAATTTTGTTCTAGATGTTGCTACATTTTTCAATAAATTTGATTAAAGTTGACGCAGGAGAAAGTAAAAGTGAAATATAATTTGGTACAAGGAACTATAGTAAACAACCTATTTATTCACTTTTTAGCTATTATAACTCTGAATTAGCATTGAATCCGTGCCAAACGAAGTTAGCCTTAGACCAATACAAACTTTTCAATCCTTCAATGCAATTTGTACCAGACAGCACATGGTCTAGCAGCGCCACTGAATTGAAAGCATCATACATTGTTATTTATGTTCTGTGAAGAAGCATTATATATTCCTCTCTTTAATTGAAGTAAATGAGTGGTGTACGCATCGTTCACCAATTAATTTGCTACAAAATTATTAATAAAATCTTAGATCTTTAGTGAACTATTTTTTTTAAGTATGTCTGAAACGAAGGAGATCGGAATCCCCACCTTTGTGAGTAAAGTTACATCGAAAAATGATATTACACATACACACAACACATAGGAGCCACGATCGAGTGGGCAGGCACGCGCATTAGGCCATGCGATTATGCAAGGAGCCGTGGCAGCCATAGGAGCTTAATGGACCTCGCTCCGGCGCTCCTCTGCTCTGCTCTACGGTCGCAGCTGTGCGTGGTCCTGACGCCTGGCACCGTCTCCGGCCGTGCCACGGCCGCCTTGGGGTCACAAAGGGAACCGCACTGGGAGCAGGCCATCCCGATGCGCCGTGGCCGCCCGCCGCTACCCCCACATGTCCTTCGGTAGGCCTTGCCGGGTTGCACCGCCGCCGCCCGGTGGTCGCCCACGTGGGTGCGTGGCCAGGGTGCCTCGGGCCGCCCATGGCCATGCCGCTAGCGCCCACGGGAGCGACAGGTGCCCTCGCTGCCCCTGTGCACCACCTCCATCATCGCCGGTCACCCCTGTGTCGATTCGGCCGCCGACCGATTTTCCCCTGGCCGTGCTCTGTTTTGAGGAAGGAGAGAAGGTGAGAAGTGTGATTAGGAACTAATATAGGGTTCTAGGTGTAAAATACGTGACTCACATGAACAGTGCTTTTGTACTGCAGAACGATTTGGTAGAATTGCAGGGTTCTTTCTACATAAGTGGCGCGCTCCTTTGGGCCTTGGCCGCGTGGGCCGTAGCCGGCCTTGGGCCGCTGCCACGTGCGCACCGGTGGGCTACTAGCCTGGCTGGCTGGGCCACATGCGCCTTGGCCTCTTGGCCGCCCAGCATGGGCCGAGTTGGCCGAAGCCGGCCTAGGTGCCCTTTTCTTTTTCTAGTTTTTGTTTAAAATGACTGAAACTTATAGAATCCGTAATAAATCAAATAAAAATCATAAAATGGTAAATCTAGTTTTGTTGAACTCTACACAGATTGTACTACACTGTGAACACATAAAATCATATGCTTTAGTGTAAAATAATTGTCTTAAAATTTACTCTAGGGTTTGTTGTAATTAATTAAAATAGTTCTTATGCTCCAAATGCTATGAAACTTTTATAGTAGCATAACTTTGCTATGTTTGTACTCTAGTAAGAATTTTATGTTCAGTAGGTACTAGATGACTGGAGTATTAATTTAGCTTGTGAATACTAATTTAATGCTTGAAATAAAATTAAAAGAAAATAGAAATATAAAATGTATGTCCTTAGAATATTATTACTACAATACAATAGTACTTTAGGACACTTGTTAACACCTTAGAATTGTATAACTAAAAGCACTTGTTGGAAAATGACACCTTTCTTGACGATGTTGATGTGTAGATTAGAACGTTAGTCATTAGAGCTAGCTTGTTAGTTCGTAGCATGTACTCAGTTTTAAGAGTTGTTGTTGCCTGGTTAATTAACTGTTGCATCATCTCTGCATCGCATTGCATACCATAATAGAGACGATTATGGATTGGGGAGTCATCTGGATTATCGGAAAAGATGGTGTCTCGATGATCGTATCACAAAGATGGAATACTGACTTTTGGTTATATTTTTCCCAGGCAAGCCCCGGTGCATAACCCCTACTTTTCTACACTTTAAATTATATTTGTGCATTAAGTTTTAAGGAGTTGAATGAAACCCACTTGCATATATATATCTTTATCCTATGAGTCTTACTAGTATGATAGAATCGTGTAGATTGCTATGCTATAGGACTCCGGTAGAAGTCGAGTGATTGCCTGTCACTCGCGAGAGATAGGAAATATATTACTGTATTATTATCACTCGTAATATATAAAATGGTGGAAAGAAAAAATGAAGACTAGGTAGGGAGATGGTTTGGGTATTGGTGGGTGTAAGAGGTTGTGTCCCACGGCCAACGGGGCATAGCTTGGTTACACTGTTTTCCCTGTCTGTGTCAGTTAAGGATCAGCCGTTGCATTGGACTCTAGGCAAGTCACAAACTTATTATCCCGAGCGCATACTTGGGTATAGGAGCAAGGAAGACTTGTTACTCTCTTGTCATGGGTTCTGGCTCTTTCTAGACTGACTGTAAGGGTGGTTTTTGGGTGGAGGTCCTTGCACCGCACTGAGTCTAGGACTTAGGGACGGGGGCTTGGAGTCCTAGTTTGGACAGGGACGTGGACCCCGTGATAGGAGGGTAGTGGGTTGGTCCTGCTTGTGCCTGGGGTACAAACAGGGGGTTGTTTTCGGGGTACCTAGCTAGGCACATTGATTTACAAATCACCGGGCAATCCGGTACGGCTTGTCTAAAATCTCGCACCGTAGTAAGAACTAAAAGATAAAAGATGATAAATTGATTCTGATTGCTTACCACCTGCTTGAAAGTAGCACATGTGCTTACATAGAATGGTTAGTTAATGAACTAATGAGGACTGCTAATAAAATCGAATATAAGGACACACATTTAGTAATGCTCCTGCAGATGCAATAAACCCACAAACCAGATAGCTTTGCATATCCTTGGAGTCTTTTCTTTCTTCCTATCGGGTAAGTCTTGCTGAGTATAATTGAGTACTCAGGGTTTTATTTTCTCCTGTTGCAGGTGACAGGTGGATGCTAGAGCTGACCCTTGTGTGTGGGTTCCTCCTGGTGGGCTCAGAGAGGATTCCTTTATGCTGTGATCTTAGTTTTCATTTATAACTCTTACTAAATATTTTTATAAATAGAAGATCTTTAATCTGTTGTCATAACTTATATACCAATGCTTCATCATGTCATGAATAGATAATTATTTCTGCTATAATTCTGATCACATGTTTATATTCCACTGTAAATTAAATTGTTCATAACTCTAATAACATAATCATATTCCGCTATTATAAATAATAAACATTATACTCTGATGTTACATGGAAAGTGATGTAAGAAATGGTTAAAAATGTTGTAAGCTTTATTCTCTCATTTGTGATCCTGATGGAAAAATGTAAATTTTCACGTTCTCCCTTGGGGTGTTCTCCCTTGGGTACTTAGTGTCTAATGGAAGATAAGTACTCCTGTGAGGCATTAGATTAGGAGGTTCTGCCACAACTCCGACATGCACGCCCTGTCGATGGGCGCAAGCGGCGGCGACTCCTCCAATAGCAGCCCCAACCCTCCATGGACCAGGGGCGCTAAGCCTCGACAGGAGCGAAGGCGCTAGCCTTCCGTCCTCCCATGCACCACTGGATCGGTGGCAACCGCGACGTCCGTGACACCATCAATGCCAGGCGCCATGCTCAGGCGCAGTCCCATACTCCTGGGCAGAGGGGCGAGGGTGCCGTCGCGGATCACTTCGGCCCCCGGCGTTTGGGGCGACGATCTGAGCAGCCGCTACCCTAGGCGGTTCTGGCCTCCAACGCACATCTCCAAGTACGACAGCGAGATCAACCCGAACCATTGGCTCGAGCACTATCGCCTCGCCATGAGGGCCGGGGGTCCAACAATGACTTCGCCGTCTAGTACCTTCCCCTTCTCATGTCAAGCTCAACCAGGGCTTGGCTCGAGCAACTCAAGCCTGGCAGCATCCGCTGCTGGGGAGACCTCCGCTCCGTCTTCATCGGGCACTTCCAGGGTACATACGCTTGGCCCAGGAACTCATGGGACCTCACTTGATTCGTTCGTTCTATGATGTTTAGTTAGGTTTATTTTATGGTTATAATTATGTTTGTATGGTTTGTAAGTCTGATTTCTTTTTTAAACCCTGGCTAAAACTTGTAACTAGTCTTTCTCTGTCATACTAACTTCAAAATTGATTATTTTTTCTCTAAATTTTTTAAAATCATGCACTATCAATTTATTGTGTTCTTACAACTTTCATTTTGGTCATCTTTTCATGTGAATTTGTTTTATCAATTCAAAATTTGATTCTCCAAAAATGGCAACTTCAATCGGCATTTTGAAGCAGTAAATGAATTCAGCTGGGAAATTCCTAAACATAAAAGTTGTTGAACTTTTCAAAATCTACAACTTTCATTTTGGTCATTTCTTCATCCGATAAAATGGTAGTAAACATTGTTCAAAATTTACATCTCTCATATAGTTTCAGAGACATGTAAATTTTGAACAATTTTTACTACAACTTTATCGGATGGAGAAATGACCAAAATAAAAGGTGTAGATCTCAAAAAGTTATACAACTTTTTAGTTGACAACTTTTTCATTTGCAACCATTTTGTCAAGGAAAACTATTTTTGAATTTATCATGTTTGAAATTTGAATTTTTAAAATGTCCTCAAATGGAGAAATGACCAAAACAAAAGTTGTAGATCTCGAAAAGTTATGCAACATTGTAGTTGACAACTTTTTTATTTGAATTCATCTAGATGGCGATAATTATGGCTAAGTACTACAATTCATAATATTTCAACTAAGTACTACATTTCCCATTGTAAAAAATGTAATTATAATTTATAGCATATGTTTTTAAACATTTATAGCATGAAACAAAACACTTATCAATTGTATATGAAAGAAAAATATGTATTGCAATTTTTCGAGCTATATTTTTTTACTACGCAATTTCCAATTTTCAGCCTATTTATATAAAAGGATATAACGAACTGTTCCATGGGCGAAAAACAAAACTGCCGGGTAGTAGCAGTTTCATCGCGTGCCAAAATTTGGCTTTAGTTCCAGATTGAGCCACCACCCTAGACTGAAAGATCTTTAGTCCCGGGTTGTGGTTTAAACCGGGACTAAAGGTCCTTTTAGTCTCGGGTGGTAGCTTAACCTAGGACTAAAGGCCCCCCTCTATAATTGTTCTGTCTATTCTTCTTCCTCCCAACTCCTAATTTATCGATCCTTGGACGCCACGCCCTCGTCCTCCTTTCTGGCACGCGCCCTCGCCCTCGCTGTTGTCCGTGCCAGTGCCCTCGCCCTCGCCGTTGTCCGCGCCGATGCCCTCGCCCTCGCCGTCATCCGCGCTCGCGCCCACGCCCTCACCGCCGCCGCGCCCGCGCCCTCGCCGTCGTCCACGCCCTCATCTCTGGCCTCGCCCTCATCTCTGGTGGCGCCTTCATCTTCGGCCTCGCCTTAGTCTTCGGCCTCGCGCGCCCTCGCTGCCACTACCAGGTGAGCAGTGCCAACCACATCGATCTCATCCCTTCCTGCTATGTGAAACCGAGCACTCAACCATGATATATATATATATATATATATATATATATATATATATATATATAAATTTGCTTTAGTGATATATATATATATATATATATATATATATATATATATGTGTGTGTGTGTGTGTGTGTGTGTGTGTGTGTGTGTGTGGAAAGATGCTGAATTTTGATGCATAGGGTTTATTGATGCAAATTTTGATATATATAGACTTATAAAAAAATTGACTTCAGTGACATACATATATGAATTTTGATATATTAACTTTAGTGTTTATGCATTTTGGTATATGATAAATATTGACTACAGTGATTTGAATTTTGATATATAGGGTTTAGTGATGTGAATTTTGATATTTATAGACTTATGAAAAAAATTGACTTTAGTGATATGCATTTTTGTGTATGAAAAATATTGTCTCCAGTGATATGATTTTGGATATATTGACTTTAGTGAGAAGAGATGGCTGGACGTCGTCTCCGTAAAGTGGGTAGGTTTCAGCGGCTACGTAAAGTGGATGGGATTTGATCCACTGTTGCCAAATGTATCGTTTAATCATCCAAGTATAGTAATCAACTCTATATGTTTCCAATAAATTAATGTGTCAAATACGCTTGTATAAATATATTTTCTGATACGTATATATATGTGATTCTTAAATGTACAGTAGGTAATTGACCCAATCATTTGGTTTAAAGAGACACTCTCAAATTTCGGGGTACATGCAGTGGATGTTCAGTCATTTCATGTAGATAATGGTCCATTAATCCAATGTTGAATTGGCTTTTCCATCGCCGCTAGGAGGGGTGAGGTGTTGTACATATCTCAGAGATGGGAATAAAGGCACCCCAGCAGACTATTGCACAAAAATATGCTGTCATTGCGTGTGTAACTAAGCTTACGAATATTGGGTACACCCTGCCTACACTATCCTCCGTGCTGATACAAGCTATAAATGCGGACATGTGTCATGATGTTCAGTGCTTTTGTGCAAGCATTGCTTGGACTAACTTAAATGATGTGGTAAAGTCGAAGTCAAACTCATAACTTATATCTGGATTTATTGTTATATGTTGCAAAGCTTGGTTCTCATAATCTTTTTTTCTGCCAACACTTACGGGTTGAGGACTATGACTTAACCTACACAGGGTGCAGTTTTGAAGCCATTCTAAACCAGACAATGTATCGATTGGGTTATGATTGAAAATATGCTCATGAATGGCCAACACTCACTACGGAAGGATTTCAGGCAAAGCTACTTGCGACTAAGAGGGGAGATCCACCGACTTCTCGGGCACCGTTAAACGTCGTTAGTAGATCATGTGCTCGTAGTTGTGAAGCAAGGGAGAGTGCACTAGTTAATGCGTTGGTCTTCATCAATGATATTTTTGGATAACACATCGGTGACCTACACTTCACCGAATTGAAAATATGAGAAAGTCAACTTCATTAGGTAGTAGTGGTGACATACTATGTTTGCATGAACTTTGGGGAGTACTTGGACATGTAGTGTATAATGACTTGGTTTAAATTTATTATGGTTTGTACGAAATTTGATTGTGGGATGGATGGTCATTGTAATATACAACTTCTTACTTAATTAGTTTCACTCTTAATATGTGCGTACAATATTCAATGCAAAGAAACGGTAAAAGAAAAGAAAAGAAAAGAAAAGAAAAGAGATAGTCAGTCCTGATTGGTTATAATATGTGGCAGCGCCTGGGCCCGAGCTGGAGCCACCCGTACTCTCGGTTGGTATTACCAACCGAGACTTGAAGGTCCAAATCAATTCTGGTTGAGGGGACCGAGATTAAGTTTCGGATACCGGGACTAGAGGGGGTTTTTCAACCGGAACTGAAACCCACTCCTGCAGTAATGGTGCTAGCGCTCGATGACACTGCAGGACTGCAGGTTAACTCGCTTAAACACCCTGCCTTTGGCCGGCTATTGCTACATGCGGCACAGGAGCAGCACAATGGCGGCAGCGGCGTGTATGCGTTCTTAGCTAGGTTAATGACCCTCTGGCCAGTAATTAGCTTTTATAAGCACGTTCACCGGCCAGCCGCATGGGCCATGTTGGGTTCGTGGGCCAAAACTGAATTGCTCTTGGGCATTAGCTAGCAGTAGGCAGGTCAGGCAATGGCCAATGGGGACGGCAGCCAGGCGGCTTCGGGCTCTGGCGGCGGTGGAGGCGGCCGAGCCAGGTCGGGGCGGGTCTGTCGCAGCCGTTCTCGTCGGAGCTGAAGAAGAAAACGGTAGGGAAGGGGGGAGGGTAAGAGGGCACGGGAGGATCTCGCCGGAGCTCCGCGGCGGCAGAGCTCCGGCGAGACCCTACCGTGCCACAGCAAGGTAGTGGGCGGCGCGCGGCGGGGGAGCGGGTGGGCAGGACGTGGTTGGAAGAAATAGCGAGGAAGAAGTTGAACAACGAGTGGATCAACTGGGGGCGTTGAATCTTGATCCAACGGCTAAGATCGTCACCTGAAAAAAAAATCAGGCATATGGAGTATAGCAATTCCCAATATTTCCTCTCTTCCATGTACAAACCTTAATTATTTGCCGTACCTCTTCTGGATTGCTGATGTCAGTGACCCACTATTGACTATATATACGGAGTAGGATCTATAGGATTTATTTAGACTTTTACAGAAAAGCTAGCTAGGTGAAGGAGAGGGCAAATAATGGCGGCATCCCAGCTGAGGCCGCAAGGGTAACAGCGTCGATATGCAGCTTGGTGAAGGAGAGTGGGGAACACACATTCGAGATAAGAGACTACAGCTACCAGACCGACCTTGATAGAGGATACATCTTGTCTGACAGGTTCACCGTCGGCGGCCATGACTGGCGCATCCGCTACTACCCTGATGGAACCGGCAACGGGGAAGAGTGCAAAGACTACGTGGGAGTACAACTGGAGCTCATGAGTGTGTTCACCAAGGTGAGGCTGGCGTACGAGTTTAGCCTCGTCGACGACCAAGCCGCCTTCAAGTCAACGACGACTGTGTTAACAGCTGAGAATCCCACGTGCGGAACTGACAAATTCAAGAAGAAGAGCGATCTGCGTAGGTTCCTTTGGAACGATTCTCTTAAGATCCACTGTGTTGTCACTGTTATCAAGGAAGCACAGCTGAGGGAGACCGCTGTCAGTTCCTACCTCGTCGACGTTCAAGTGCCGCCGCCGTCGACCCTGCCATCTGAGCTTGGACAGCTGCTGGCCTCCGGGAAGGATGCGGATATCACGTTCAAGGTTAAAACCAGTGAGGTGTTCCGTGCCCACAAGCTCATCATTGACAAGCGGTGTCCGGCCTTAAGATCCACTTCAACTACTCAGCCTCAGCTCCATGGACAACAAAACATGTGGGACAGGAGGACTCCTGCTACTACTGATAACAGCAGCACAGTTGCTATTGAAGACATGGAGCCTGCTGCGTTCAAGGCGCTGCTTCACTTCATCTACACGGATTCACTGCTGAGAGAACACAGGAATGAGGAAATCGCTAATATAAGAAATTATTGGCGGCTGCCGACAAATATGGCATGGAGAGGATGAAGTTGTATTGTGGAAGAATCCTTTCCGACAGACTAACTGTTCACAGTGTGGCAACCACCATAGTCCTAGCTGACGACTATCATTGCAGGGAGCTGAAAGATGCATGCATCCAATTTATCCTCTCTTCTACGAAAACAGGGGCTGATGCAATCTCAATTGAAGGGTGTGAGGAACTCGAACTTAAGTATCCTGGAGTTGTTCTAGAGATACTGGAAAAATCCGGAAGTAAGCTAGCTCACCTTATAACTTTTTTTTATAAAAAAATGTCTATTTTATTTATTTCCAGCCATGAAATCCGAAAATCTATCTGCTCTTTTTGAGAAATATAATCCTCTTCTATACCTTTTTTTAATAACCCTCTTCTTTATTTCCTGAAAAAATCCCAGATCTGTTTCTTCTCTACTTCAACTCTGTTTTTAATATATCCATGTGTAAATTTCTGCAAACCTACAGTCTATGCATCAGTACTAATAATTGTTTGATTTCATCAGTTTCTAAAATTCTGTTTGAATTTCTTTTATCAATGTTTACTTATTGGATGTTAATTCGTAAAATTTCGAGGAAAAAAAGTATTCAAGAAGCCAGTTGAAAAGCAACAAGACCCTGGAAATCACCGTGGTGAAGGCAAGTTCAAACTCAACCATATTACATTGGAGCATAATTTGCAATATTAAACATGCCAAGATACATAAAAATAAATTTAGCTATCTGCATGTTTGCTAATTTATGGTTTATTTTTGTTATCGTTATGGTTTATTTAAATACATGTTTGCTAATTTGTGGTCTCCATACCTAGAGGGCGTTTGGTTCAAGTAACCACTGTGCATCATGAGTCCTCTCAAATTTTATAGAATGACTCTTTCTTTTGTTTATATTAATTATTCATTTATGAGAAAAGACAGTGGTGTGGATCAACTCGATCATTCCATTCCACATAACAAAACAAAAAGTAAGGAGTAGTGAAAAAATACAATAATTATTCTTTATTTATCAAAGCAAACATTCCTAGTTCCAAATCCACTGTGAGGCAGGACTCCAATATAAATTTCGGTCAACGGGTTTGCAGGAGGGCAGGAGGGCGTACAGATAGACTAATAACGTTTTCAAGTATATTTTCCTTACAAGTGGCCAATGGTTTAAAAAAGTATATATGAATAAGCAACCAATATAAATTTTGGTCAACGGGTTTGCGGTAGGAATGCAAATTGCTGGTTCTAATTAAGCAACCAATATATAAAAATAGATTTAACGATCTATCTAATGATACTAATTATGTACTATAAATGTTAATATTTTCTTGTATATATATGGTCAAAGTCGTTTAACTCCTCGGAAAGCGAGAACAACACTTATTTTGGGACATAGGGAGTACTATCCGATTAATTATGAAATATATTTTCATAGTTAATCTATTTGGAGATATAAATATTGATATATTTTCTACAAAATATCATAAACTTGAGAAAGTTTGACTAGTCTTAAACCTAGCATTACATTAATGTTTTTTTTATGGAGGGAGTACTATATTAAAAGATCATTTGAAGTTTAAAAACCAACTGAAATTTTTTAGAGAACTGAGTACAAATACTCTCTACATATCTTTTACATGGTGGCACGCAATTCAAGATTCAATTTCAATAATTTCTTCTATTAACAGTGTTATAAACTCTATTAAACAAGAAAAGATAACATTACATTCATATTTTAATGCCTTACTTTCTATGGTTATAGTTTTGATACCAACATTTTTAGTAGAAATTACATGTAAAATATAATTGTAGTGTTGGAGAACATGCCTAGTCAATTTCTAAAATAGAGAGAGTACTTTTTGTTTTAGTGTCAGGAAAAAGCGATTCAAAAGGAGAAAGCCGGAGTGTCTTACCAGTGCAGCACTGGCTCACGTCATGTCTTTCGTTCATTTGGTAAACATGCACACATCCGTAACACCTCCTTTTATCCTATACTCCCTCTATTCCTTTTTAAGCGTCGGTATTTGCGCTGGTCAATTTTTTTTCTTAAATTTAACTATATCTGTAGAAAATATTAGCAAAATATTTATACCTCCGAATAAGTTTTTATTATAAAAATAGATTTAATGATTTATCTAATAATAAATATTAATATTTTCTTGTATATATTTGGTTAAACCGAGTCTAGAGCATATCCCATGATAGCATGAGACTAGAACCGAGTCAATGGATATCCTTTTCACTACTGGAGACGTCCTCTTTGCCGAGGGCTTCTGGGTTTGTCGAGGGCTAGATCTCGGGCACTCGGCAAAAGGGGTCTTTGCCGAGGGCTAGCCCCAGGAGCCCTCGGCAAAGCTAGGCTCTCGGCAAAATAAATCTTTGCCGAGGGCCTAGCCCTCGGCAAATTGGCCCTCGGCAAATATGGCCGGATGGGTCACGGCGGCCACTGGCGTTAGTCTTTGCCAAGTGCCCGCCGTCAGGCACTCGGCAAAGATTTTTTATTTTTTTTAATATTCTTTGCCGAGGGCCATTGGCCAGGCCCTCGGCAAAGACCCCCTTTGCCGAGGGCCAGGTTAGACCCTCGGCAAAGAGTTTTTTTTTGTTTTTTTTAACCCAATTTTTTTGTGGTGCTATAATACATTATTTAAATCTCAATTTTAAAATTTGGACCAAATTTGACTTTTTTGATATATTTCCCTAATTTATTTCTTTTCGTTGATTTTTTTCGAATATTTCAAATTTGAATTGCAGGTGGATGGAATAATGCAATTTAGTGATTCAAAAAATGTTATTCATGGTATTTGGTGTATGTTGAGTCCCTATCCACGAACTCGCATCAAATTTCGGGCATCTTCTTCACGTAACATGACGAGGAACTTGTCAGAAAAGTGTTTTTAAATTATATAGAATCCATACGAAGTCCGAAAATCATGAAACTTGTCGAGGTGTCATGTTATTGCATGTGTAGGCTGTGGTAAAAATTTGAGAAGGTTTCGGGCAAGTTGTGATGTCGGATGCCTAAAACCCAGACATCTCCACATATGATCAACTTATAGTATTTTTTTTGCAGAGAAGAGCACGTCAGAGGGGGCTCGGCGACCCTGATCCTCTTCGTCGGCGTTGCGGGTCTGCCTGCACAGCATCGCCTCGTCACTGCCCCGACTCACCACTGCCCCGCTAGCCTGACTCCACCGCCACCCTAGGTATAAATAAGCCCTCCTCCCGTATCATTGTCTTAGATCGCGTAACCCAGTTAGGCGTCTCCCGTCCGAAAGAGATACGGTCGTAGGTATACGGATCTTTGCATATCTACGACCATATCTGTTTTGGATTATCCATGTTTTTTTGACAGCCCGCGGATGCGTAGATGGGTTAGTTTCCATGGTCTGCTCCGGTCCGAGACCGAGTTTCAGCAGCTCTTCCATGTTGTTCTCCGGATACACACTCTCCCTGGCAGGACGTGTATCGGGAGAATAGCGGGGAGGTGCTGCCGAAATTCTGTCTCGAAGAGGAGCGGAGCCTAGAAACTGACCTCATCTACGCATCCGCGGGTGGGATTAGGACCTATCCTCACCTATTAGACATTAGGAACACCGCATAGATGCAATTGATGGTCACAATACTCTGTGATGTAAATGTTAAAGGATGGAGGACCATCAGTGGATGTACACGGGCTGGAGAAGCGGCAATGACTACGACTATGAATGGGTGAAGGGGACATATCATTTCTTAAAACATGCATTTGGCCTAGGAGCAGGAGGACATTCTCTAGTTTGGTGTCCCTGCAGCAAATGTGACAACAGGAGAAAGGTAGACGAGAAGACCATGGGTAGACATCTTGTGTTCAATGGTTATACGCCTGGCTACCAGCAGTGGATCTACCATGGTGAAGCAGATCGTATAAGAGCGGAGGTGGTGAGAGCACGCCTCGAGGCTTTTGATGATGATGTCGGGGTAGCAGACATGCTAGATGACGCCCACCAAGCTCACTTCGCCGAATGACGTGAGAAGGAGGAGATGGAGGAATCTGCAAAGGACTTCTACAAAATGTTGCACTCGGATTCGAGAAGATTCCATCTATCCTGGAAAAGATGTCTACATTGTGGCTCAACAGGCCATGTAGGTGTATTATACTCGATACGCCAACCAAGACAAAGATGATCTTAAGGGTTGGGCTATTGTGCACCAGGTATCTCCACATGGTAAACTACCTGCCGCAAACGATGATGATTACAACTTCAACGCAAACACATATGATGGATAGTTCTATCAAGAAGATGGGCTACCAGCCACATTTGAGATAGTCTTACCCGAAGCAATCGAAATGGAAGTAGACAACGAAATGGTTGATGGCGAGGTCGATGGAGATGTGGTGGTAAATGTCAAGGACATAGCAATGCTTGAGCGATTACTTCTAGGCAATGACTACGATGACAACATAGAACCTTCGGATAGTGTTGCCCATTTGGATAATTTTGACAGTGATGATGAGACCTATGATCCCAATCATGAAGATTATTCCTAGTACATGTAATACTATGTTTTTAATTTGTGTTTTGTTTATATATTTTGAATCTATTTCTAATATATGTACTAATTAGTCTTGTTCATTCTTTGTGATTGCAGGTGATTAAACAAAGATGGTGAGCAGACGTCCACGCCGTGACATGCCCTCGGTTTACGGGAGAGACCGCCCTCTCCTTCGAGGTGAGGGGTCATCGTCCGGGGCAGCGTCCGTAGGAGGTGACGAGAGGAGGACCAAGGGCAGGAGCAGCAGGAGGCAGTGGTCTCCTCCCTCGCCACGTGGTGAGGTGCTGGAGGAGGAGCACGTGACGGCCATGGCCACATCCTCGTCGGAGGATGAGAGGGGTCAGCAGATGGGTGAGGGAGGCGAGGCGCTCGAGGGTGAGGGAGGCGAGGGGCTCGAGGGCGACGGAGGAGGTACCGCTACCCGGACTCCCTACAAGCAAGGTCCCGCGAGCCTCCCTCTAGTTCCGCTTCCTCACAACCGCCTAGTGATTTGGCCTATGGCAAAGAGGTAAGTAACTATAGATGTTATCACAACTATTTCATAAGATATGTTGGAAATCATAAGAGAAATTGATAAATTTTCTTAATCACTTGTGCAGGGCCTGGTTGGTTTTGTCAGGTACTCCAGCACACACCCCCGCGAGCATCCTTGGTGTTTTGTGCAGGAAATGGTACCCCGGCATTATGCAACTGTCCGAAGAGTCGGTGGTGTGGGAGCCGGCCTCCAACTGGGACAGGTACGCGTTGGTCACGGATGACACTTACCGCAACAAGCAGGAGCGGGTATTGGTGGAGTTTTGGGTAAGTTTCTCTCGCACAACATTGCTTAATACATCTTATTCATTGGTTAAATGTTTTATTGAAATAATGAATGGATACATCGGTTTTGTATGCAAAAATTTTTCAAGGCCGAAGAAGGACTTGAGGCCCAGGCAGATCGGGCAGCTGCCGCAGCTTGTAGGAAGTATGTCACCGAGATGCACCACCATGGGTGTGTCCAAGCCCACATAGACTACTATAGGTCGGTACTTAAGCAGTCCCTCCCCAAGCCTCAAGCAAGACTGATTACGCTGACCCGGGACCAGTACCTTAAGGTAGGCGAATAACATTCATAATGATTCGTTTTGATATTAAGTAGGTTCAATTTCATCTTCTTATATGTCAAATACTCAATGACTTGTAGGTGATTCCTTAGTGGTGCCGATCGTATCTCGAGTGCTAGGCCATGATCGTGGACAAGTGGTTATCACAGGACTTTGTTGGCACGCACGAGAGGCAGCAGGAACAGCGTCTGATGAGGCAAGGTCCAACTCACCATCAAAGCAGCCGCAGCCTCCCCGGATACAAACAAGCATACGTAAGTGATTTCTTTCATTTATTTTGATGCTCAATTCTGCTTGATTTCTCACCATCTTCCCGTCTTTCTCGCAAGAGGCTACGCACCTAGGCGAGGAGGTCTTGGAGTTCTCTGCGTGGGCTATGTCCCACATGGGCAGGGCGTCGTCCTCTGTCTCCTTCGACCCAGCTGCCCCGCCCTAGGTGTACTCCGACCCAAACATATATACTAAAGTCCAAGAGTACACGTCCTTGGTAAGGGAGATCTATGGGGAAGATTACAATGTGCGCACTGAGCCCATTGATGCAGAGACAATCATGAGGCTCGGAGGAGGCAAGAAGCATGGGTGGCTGTGGATTACAGATGGCGCCATCGACTCCACCACTGTTCCCTCCCTCGACGCTATCCGAGCACAGAACACGAGCTCTAGCCAGCCCATACGCTCACGGCCTTCTCTAGCACTGCAGCAGGTCCAGGCACTCCAGGTAATTCCTATTTTACTCGTCGTATGTTGATATTTACACACCTAAATTAGATTTGCATTACTAATACATTGGAGTGAAATATTGCAGGCCGAGCTGCAAGAAACAAAAAGGCAAAGTCAAGAGCAGAACGCGGAACTGACCGCACAGCTGCAGGCCCAGCAGGTCGCGTTCGAGGCCGCGCAGAAGCAGATGGCGGAGATGATGGTGATCATGCAAAGTCTTGGGCAAGCATCGGGTGTACCTGTGTAGTTTTCAGCTCCTCCACCTCCTACTCCTACAGCTACTCCTATAAGTATGAAAGTTCACTTTTCGCTTGTGCTTTGCATGTATGTCGGCCTTCGTGCCGTTGTGGATGTCGGCGTTCGTGCCGTTGTGGATGTCGGCGTTCATGTCGTTGTGGATGTCGGCGTTCGTGCCGTTGTTTCTTGCAGGTTTTGGAAACCTCCCCGTGCAGGGGAGGTGCTGCCGAAATTTTCAATTGAGTCTAATCTTTTTATATTCCTAGATTACTAGATGCAATCTCTAAGTTCCAAAACTATTTTCTCGGATTACTCACACATGCAATCTCTGCTCCTTTGTGCAGCCTCTGTCCGCGGGTTCCAATCAATTTGGTAGTGCATCACCGGGTGATCCTGCCTTTCCTTCACCACCGTCTCATAGGCTACCTTGATGAGGACTAGTGCTAGGTGACGTGGTTGGACTTTATTGTAATATTTGTGGTTTATGGTTCTGACTTGTGCTTGGATTTCATGAACTTGTTGTAATAAACATGTGAATGATGATGAACATGTGACTTGTCGTTGTAATATATTGTGATTTGTGGTTCACAATTATAGTTGTGATATATTGTGAGAAAATGGGTTCTGTGTGATATATATATGTATATATATGAAATGCTTGTGTCGATGGAATGCAAAAAACAAAAAAAAATTCTGCCTCTTTGCCGAGGGCAATGACCAAGGCCCTCGGCAAAGAAGGATCCTTTGCCGAGGGCCGTCCCATTGCCCTCGGCAAAGATTTTTTTTAAAAAATAAAATTTTTGCAACATTTTTTTGCCGAGGGCCGTGGTTGGAGGCCCTCGGCAAAGACTTTTTTTTTAAAAAAAATAAAATTTCTTTGCCGAGGGCCTGCGTGGAAGCCCTCGGCAAAGATTTTTCAAAAAAAAAAGAATAATTCTTTGCCGAGGGCCGTCCCATTGCCCTCGGCAAATATTTTTTGGAAAAATTCTGCACATTTCTTTACCGAGGGCCATGGTTGGAGGCCCTCGACAAAGATTTTTCAAAAAAAAAGAATAATTCTTTGCCGAGGGCCCCCGGAGACGGCCCTCGGCAAAGACTCCGTCCCAGGCGCCGGCGCCGTGACGGCCGCTTTTCTTTGCCGAGTGCCGCTCCAGCCCTCGGCAAAGGCTTTGCCAAGTGCCCGATAAAGGGCCCTTGGCAAAGACCCTCTTCGCCGACTCAAAATTCCCCGAGAGCTCTTTGCCGAGGGCCGCCCTCGGCAAAGCCTTTGCCGAGGGTTAATGGGCCTTTGCCGAGGGCCTCAGGCCCTCGGCAAAGAGGCCGTCTCCAGTAGTGTTTATCTAGTTTTTAATTAAGATTGACTTCCAATTCCACACGGCCCTACGAAAGTGAGGCTAGAAAGGTGTGTTTGCCTCGTTGGATAGTACTACCTTTGTCCATCAAAGAATGTAACTATAATATTTGTGCCTATTAAATTGTTAGTTTGATCAAGCTTATAGTGAATAGTATTCATATTTATATCTCCAAATCAGTTTATTAAAAAAATATGTTTCATAGTTAATCTAATTGATAGTACTTAACTTGCATCATAAATGTTACTAGTTTTTCGTATAACTTTGATCAAATTTAGAAGCATTTGACTTCTTGAAAAACAAGAATCGTATCCTTTTCTATACAGGAGTAACATACTAATTAACTAGATGCCGCCTCCTAGGATTTTTTTTCTGACTTAGCATGGATTTAATGAAGATAGAGAGATAAAAGTGTATGGTCCTGGACATACAGCTTGGGTACATCCAAAGTTATACTACGTTAGATTTGGACATCACTGTCGGCCTCGTCACTGTCGGATTTGTGACAACCGGCAGTGATGTACCTTCACTGCCAGTTATGAGCTTGAAAATAAAAAAAAATTGGGGCTGGGCTAAAATCGGAAGGACCACATCAATGCTGGTTTGTGGCTTGAACCGATAGTGTTCTGGCGGCCACTCATCACTGTCGGTTTAAGCCAAGAGCCGATAGTGATTTGAATCTATCACTGTCGATTCTAGCTAACAACCGACGATGATAAACCTACAGCACAAAAAGGCGGCAGCTGTCCTCTTCTTCCTTCTCTCTTCCATCCCGAGAGCAGAGGCGCGCGTTTGGGTCGTTCCCTCTATTGTTGCGTCTGCTCTTCACCATGAAGCTAGGGCTTAGATTTTGAAGAATGGCTTGATCTTTTTGCTTTAAGGTTAGTAACAAACATCCACTCCTTTGATTTTGTTGCTTAATTAGCTTCGTTTTAATGGCTACATTGCTTGATTCTTATTCTAGTTCTTTCTCCATTCTAGAGAGCACTTTTCCAATTGGACATTTGTGCAAGGCTCAAATTATGGTGAATCCATCATCTAAAAGGTTGGTGTCTATGAACACATTTAAATTCCTAGCTAATTATTCCATGGTGGTCAAGATCATCATTGTTAGTATGTGATGCTATAATTAGTTCTTAGAAGTAGAGTAGGATAGATGTTCTTATTATTGTACAATAATTGTTTTTTAATACGATTTTCAATTTACAGGGCCGGGGCTACCAATTTCAATTTTCTAATAATTAGTGTACAATAATGTTTTTCAAAAATGGTACTTTCAAGCTACAATTATTGTTCATGAAGCTCAATTTCTTATTAATTCTTTATAATTACTGTCTTAGTATTTTTTTGTGCAGAGATGGATCGAGAGTGGATGCATCTGTCCCGAACGGATAAGCGGTACATGTATGACGTCAGCTAGTTTATCACCGATGCCAAAGCCCATGCTGGGAATGGGAACCCTGTCTTCTGCCCATGCAAAGATTGCAAGAATCAAAGGAACTTTCGTCAAATTGAGTCTATACGATCGCACTTGATTACCAGGGGGTTCATATCAAACTATACGATATGGACTATGCATGGTGATGTTGGTGTGAATGTTCTGCAGGAAAATGATGATGATGTGGACATGCCTGACATAGCCATCCACGATGCCGACGAGGAACTCGGTGTCAATACGGAACCTATGGCCACAGTTAATAATGTGTTTAGGAACACGCTAGCTGACGATACCAAGGATAATGATGGCATTTCTCAGCTGCTATGTAATGTAGAGACCGGTTGTCTTAGTGAAAGACAGCTGAGAAAACTAGAGAAAATGAGACAAGATGGCAAAACACCATTGTATAGGAATTGTCCAATGAGCAAACTGGAAGCCGACATCATGTTGTTAGAGTTCAAATTGATAAACGGATTGAGCGATAAAGGCTTCGGTCAGTTGTTAGGTATAATAAGGAAAATGCTCCCAGAAAAAAATGAGTTGCCAGAAAAGATATACTTGGCCAAGTAAATGATCTGCCCCATCGACCTTGAGGTTGAAAAAATCCACGCGTGTTCCAATGATTGCATATTGTTCCGTGAAGAAAAATATAAAGACTTGGACAAGTGCCCCAAGTGTGAAGCTCCACGATACAAGGAAGGGCCGTCAGATGATGGTACTAAGACCAGAAAAGGTCTCGTAAAGGTCGTTTGGTATTTCCCTATAGCTCCCTAGGTGCATAGGTTGTTTGCATGTGCAAAGTCAGCCAAGCTATTGCGCTGGCATGGCGAAGAGCATAAGAAAGATACAATGATGAGGCACTCCGCCGATGGGCATGACTGAAGGACTGTCAATATAATGTTCTATAAGGACATCGGTGGAGAGGTAAGGTACCTTTGGTTTGCTTTGAGCACAGATAGGATGAATCCTTTCGACCAGGTTAGAAGCAATCATAGCACCTCTATATATACAACCCTCCACCTTAGGTCTATATGAAGCGGTCGTACATCCAGATGCCAGTACTGATCCAAGGGCCAAGATAACCTGGGAATGACATCGATGTGTTTCTGGAACCAGTGATCGATGAACTAGTGGAGATGTTTGAAAAGGGTGTGCCAGATGTTTGGGACGAGTACAAAAAGGAACATGTCACGATCAAGGGAGTACTTATCACTATAATCACCGACCTGCCAGGTCGTGGTTCGTTGTCCGGAGAGAAGACAAAAGGCTATAGTGGATGTGTCGAGTGCTTAGACGACACCAATGCGGTAAATCTGTCAAATAACTCAAAGATAGTTTATATAGGACACCGTAGGTTCCTACCTAAGGATCACCCTTACCACAGGAACAGAAAAGATTTCAATGGTACTATTGAGAAACGCTTAGCTCCAAAATATCGAGATGGGCCTACAATACTTCGAGAACTCAACAAACTAGAGGTTGTCCTTGGGAAGGGGACAATACAGTAGCAGCGCCTGATGGGAGCGTTTGGAAGAAGAAAATCAGTTTTCTAGAAACTACCTTACTAGTCATTTCTGAGTATACGCCACTATCTTGATCCATGCACATCACTAAAAACGTGTGTGCTAACACTCTTAACACCTTGATGGACACCGGGGGGACATCAAAGGATTCACTAGCCACATGCCTGGATATGCAACACTTGGGAATCAGGAAGGAGCTACATCCCGTGGAGCTAGAGAATGGCCAGTTCGAACTTTTGGTTGTGTCATGGACATTGAAGAAGGAAGAAAAGCGTGCTCTTATTTCTTTCTTCAATGAACTCAAAGTCTCGATGGGCTACTGTGTGAACCCAAAGAGGCTAGTGAACATGAGAGAACTCAAGTTCAACTATGGCCCTATAAAAGTCTATGACTATCATGTCATTATGACTCAACTGCTCCCTATTGCCCTGCATGGTATCCTCCCCCCAAAGGTCTGCGCCCCAATCATAAAGCTTTGCTCGTTCTACAACGCGATCTCAAAAAAGGTCATTGATGTGTCCACACTAGAGCAGCTGCAGTGAGACATAGCCAAAACTCTCGTTAGGCTTGAGATTCATTTCCCGCCGACTTACTTTGATATCTCATTGCATCTGCTCATTCATCTTGTTGACCAAATTAGAGCCCTTGGCCCAATGTACCTGCATCAGATGTTCTCTTTCAAAAGATTGATAAAAGATTTTAGGAGGTATGTTAGGAATAGATTCAGGCCAGAAGGAGGCATGGTTGAAGGATGGTCAACGGAGGAGGCCATTGAGTTCTGCACATATTATCTGAACATCAAAAGGGTCAGAGTTCTAGAATCTCGTCACGAGGGAAGACTATGTGGCAAAGGAACGATCGGGGAGAAATCTGTTATAGTAGACGACCCTGTTTCTTTCAGACAGGCACAATTCACTGTTCTCCAACAAGCCGAGGGTGTGATGCCATACATTGATGAGCATAGGCAATCGCTGCAAACTCTATATCCGAGCAGGTCACATGCTTGGTTGGATAAAAAACATAAGGAGGAATTTGGCAACTGGTTGCGACGTCGCTTGCTTAGAATAAAGTTGGGTAATCAACTGGATGCCTTAGCCAAGGGACCTTCGAGTATATATCTTAAGTACCAAGGGTATGAGATTAATGGATTCACATTTTACACAAAAAAGCAAGATGGAAAGAGCACATACCGAAATTGTCATATTCGTTTTGATGCTCACGACAAAAAAGGCAACGTGCAAGCAACATACTATGGTTTCATAGAGGAGATATGAGAGCTAGCCTATGGTCCATTGAAGGCAGCTCTTTTTTGCTACCAGTGGGTCCGGCTCGAGAAAATCAACACTAACAGCGAAGGGTTCACTACCGTTGATCTCACTAAGACCGCATATAAAGACAACCCCTTCGTCCTTGCAAGAGATGTTATGCAAGTCTTCTATGCAAGGGACAACAAGACAAAAGGAAGGCTAAAAGTAGTCCTAGAAGGAAAAAGGAAGATTGTCAGTGTTGATGGAGTGACGAGCAAAGAAGACTACAGGGGCTATCAGGAAATGCCTCCATTCGAGGCGAACGTACCCCTACCTATCCTTCAAGAGGGTGACAAACCTGCTTACGTACGGCTTGATCGCAATGAGGCCCTCATTGTTGATGCACCTAAAGATAGTTAGATTATTGTTAACTATGTAATCATTATGCAGACGTTGTATCAGTAATTCACACTGAATATCTAATTTATATTTTATGCGCATCTCTATAATTTAATTATTGACTATGTAATCAAATATTGAGATAATTTATAGCACACATCTCGAAGGAAGATTGTGTTAGTTTCTTCAATCTTTGTGCCTCACTGCCTTCGTGTTTGTCGAAGTCCGAATTCAAAAGGCAAACACAGAATCAGTACGCTACAATAAGAGCCGATAAAATACACAATGAAGATTTAAGGAAGATATAGAAGTACATCGAAGACAACCCCAAGTTAACCATTGAAGAGGCCACGAACATCTAATATGATGTACAAGGGACGGAAACACCGACAATGAAGTATGAAAGGGGCAATCTTTTGGTTCCCGATAACGAGTATAAAAAT